>NC_064766.1:15689411-15981911 GCF_011397635.1 Epinephelus fuscoguttatus | reverse complement strand
TGAACAGATAGACTGAGAGAGACGGAGAGAGAGCAAGAGGGACAGTGGGAGAAAGAGGGAGAGAGTCGGTCCCACAGGGGGCTCTAACAACCTTAAGGACAGTGGTTTGTGTAGATGGAGTCCCACTGAGCTTCCAGTAGATCAGATTCTACAGTTCAGCTCAAAACCACTCCTTCCTTTTCCTCAGAAATCATGCACACGAAGCGCACATCCACACACCCGCAGATAAATTCAAACAAACAAACACTCACACACTTCCATAGTGCCCCCTTTGATTATTTCTCAGTCAGCTGACAGCAGGGTCATCTGATTTTAGCAAGCGACACAAAGGTTTTTGTTAATCTGGATTAAGGCCTGTTATGACTCTTTTTATGAGGAAAGTATATATTTTCTTACGATCGGTGTAGTAGTAATTATAATTTGGACTGGGCAGTAGTAAAAATTTTATTTCTTGTTAAAAGGCAAGATGAAAAAAAAACATGAACACAGAAATTACTAAAAATATAAAAAGATTTAAGAAACTGAACTGAAACTATTTAGGATATTTTTAAGAGTTTGTTTACTGGAAGTGGCTGAAGCACTCAACAACTAAAACACGAGGATACTGAAAAATGATGATGACTTTAAAATGCCTTCAAAAGCACTTTTCTTAATAAAATAGAGGATACACTTTTACTGGCTAAATATGAGCTTTAATTTTTTCTCTGTAGCTTTGTTTGACTTTTTAGAGCAAATTGCCTTTATCAGCCATTATTTCTATGACACTTAATGTACGATCACATCACAAATTATAAGTTGTTTTTGTTCTCTTAAAAGAACTTAAAAGCTAACATATCTTAGTTTCTCCCTTTGCTCCATACCTGGCCATCACTGCCATTTGGTATGGAGTCTTCTGCTTGTCCCTACAGACTGTGATTATCATACAGACTCTCTGCTTCATACTTTTTAGATGCAGAAATTCAAACTGTGACTTCAGATTTCACTCCCAAACAATGCAAGCTTTAAACAATGCAGTGCACAAAGGTTTAACACAGTTTCAAAAGACGCTCTGGCTGCAGTGAGACAAACATCCCAGTAAAAAAAATGTCTCATGTGTTAAAAATAACCTGATAACCAATCTGAAACAAGTTATTACACTGAAATATAAACACACTGCTCCGTTCAGACATGTAAGAGGAGCCCAGACCCTGTCACAGTCAGCCTCATCTGTTGGTGTTATACTGTGTAACATCAAAGCAGTTAAAACATTAAGAAATGAAGCAACTTATTGGTGACTGGAAAAAGCAGCAGTGACATGCAGCCGGTGTATAAATATCGCTCTCTCGGGCTCTTCCGTGAACAGAAGAGGCTCCTTATTGAGGAGAGCCACTGTTTGCAAAGCGTAGCCCCTCTGTTTCTGTAGGCCCTTCAGGGGCCGGGGCTGGCTGACAATGCCGGCCATTCTTAGCACTTTACTGCCCCAGATGACTGTGTCAGTGGCCCCCAGGCTGGTGACAGAGTCCCGTGACCAGCACTACACCCCAGCCCCAGCCTAGGCCAAGAACCAGACCCAGCCTTATGTCTATCCACAGTCCCATCTCCGGGACCGCGGGACTGCTGCGGATCTGTCCCGTCCCAGCTGTGCCTCTACATCCTACAGAGCTTTGCATGATGATACTTGCAAATCTAGACATTTGTAGTTCATCAAGTTTTGTCAAGCAAAAAAGTTCTATTTACCACTTTTTAAACCCTGAGAACTGCAGATGAAAGATTCAGAAGGTTTTGGATGTATTTAACTCTATTCTTTGTCCAATAATGGGAATTAAAACCTTCTCCTAAGATGGGGGTTGAAACAGGGTGCTCCAAATCCCTAAATTCTGTGTTGCAGAGCTACAACGATTAGTCGATTAATTATTAATAAACAGAACAGTAATTGGCAACTATTTTCATAATCAGTTGATTGTTTTGATTCCAGCTTCTCTTATTTGAGTATTTGCTGCTTTTCTCAGTTTTTTGGTGTAAAATAAGTATCTTAAGGTTTTGTTCTGCTGGTCAGACAAAACAAGACATTTAAATACATCGACTTGTACTCTGAGAAACTCTGATAGACTTTTAACAAAGTTATGGCACATTTCAGACTTCACTTCAGATATCCAAAACAGATTTACCAGAGGTTTTTCATGTCAAAATGTTGCAACTATTTCAGTTCCAGCAGGAGGTGGGAAATGTTTTTTGTGATTAACACCTTTTAAATTGTGTGATGACATCCATTTTCCTCCTCACCCTGAAAAGCCCCCACTTTTCTTCAGTATTTGGTTGTTGCCCCATGTATTTAGTCTTCATTAGGATCGATGGTGGTAGTGCCAAAAAAGTGTGAATGTCTGTGGACGGCTGAAGCAAGAACAATCTGATATTTGTCTCAGTATGAAGGGTGAGTCAGGGCCAACTCTTGTCTTCCTGTATGTTTTGAATTCATGTGTCTACTGGTGTGTGTATGTGTGTTTGGTGTGATTACCATAAAATCTAGATGGGATTGTGGGGATTAATAACTGTAGAGGGATGATCATTTGGATTACAGACACAGGATCGTAGGGCTGCTACCAGCAATTATTTCTATTATCAATTAATCTGCCACTTATTTTGCTGATTAATGGTTGCATCATCTGGTCTATTATATATCAGAAAATGGTGAAAATGCCTAACTCAATTTACTAAACCCCAAGGTGACATCTGCAAATTGTTTGTCTTGTGTGTTTAGTTGTCCAAAACCTAAAGATATCCAGTGTACCATCACATAAGACAACGAAAAGCATCAAATCCTCACAACTGAAAAGCTGGAATTACGACCAGTTGGGAATATTTGTTGAATTACTTTATATAGTAGTTGCAGATATTTTTTGTTGATCAACTACGCAATTAGTTTAATAATTGCCTAGTCAAAGCTCTAAAGTTTTTATATAGTGGCATGTCTGTATATTAACTTCTGTTAAATTCATCCAGGACACATGAAACTCTTCTTATTTCAATCACTTATTTTAATACAGACCAGTACTAAAAGCATTCTGGCGAACTACAATGACCACAATGCACTGTGCCTTAAACAAAAGCATGGTGTTTCCAAAATAGCCAGTGGTCTTTTGACTCAAAGTGATCAAACAAGGCCACTCCAAGTGTTTACAAGGTTCGTCATTTTAAATCACAAAAAACATATGAATTAAGCAAATACATTTACAGCCTCTAAGGCACATTGTGCTCCTGTACCAAACCCAGTATCAGCTCCACCTCTGTCCCAGGCCTCATTCTCATTGCAGGAATAAACCCCTGCTGTATCGCTCTGCTGTTTCATAGCCTCATTTCTTCAGTTGCACTCCCAGACTCCAGCTCCATTCAGGCCAGCTCTCCTCTGGCCCAGTCCCTGCTGCTGCTGCAGCCTGGCCTTTCAGCCACTGAGCACACCAACACAGGGAGAGCCCCAGACCAGACCAGACAGCATCTAACACTGGATAACAATCATCCACTACAGAAAGAAATTCCTTAGTGTATGAATTATGTTATGAAATGTGTCGTATTTGCTAGAGGACTGCAACAAATACTCGTTGCAGAAAACAAAGCAGGAGGGCCGGGAGTTCGGATTTGCGTGAGAAAAAGTGTTTGATTTTGCCGTTGACACATCCAAGGCATTGCAATGGAACCAGCCGGCCGCAGCTGAAAATAGCTCATAATCAATCAACTGGCAGACACATATCTGTGCTCTTAAAACGTATAAATGTGCGATGCAGAGGGCGGATCAATGGGTGACAGGATTCCACAAGCATCGATATGGACATGCTCTTTGGCATAACAAGTGCTCGCCATCGGCCCATACTTATTTCCTGTGACTCTATCCAATGGGTTGTCCGGCGTTAGGCCTGCTGGAAAAAATATCTGCCAGTGTAGCAAGGTCTCTGAAGGACAACACAGATGGAATGGCCGAGGTGTATAATCTGCCTTCACAACACCTAAATATGACAAACAGCTGTATCTTGATCTTGTTCGGTGGTTTTTACGACAGTGTATCTACTGTGTTTGACTGTTAGCATGTAAGGTTGCTGCCTGCCAATCTGTTCCTTCCACAAACAGCCACTTGTCGGCCAACTTCCTCTTTAATTTACACTCAGAGTAACTGAAAGCACTCTTATCACATTTGTGATCCAAGACATAGCCTACAACATGAGCACAAGTCTGTGGAAGCACAAAAAACATAACAGAGAGCAGGTGCAGAGAACAAAAAGTAGAAGACGAAATGAAAGCTTCCTGGACTGACTATAGGATTATAAGAGCAGGTTGAGTTAGTGCTAGCTCAAAAGTAGCTAGCACTAGCATGAAAGGGGCAAGCAAACAGACAGACCTATAGTCTTGAACCTAGAGGAACAGCCAAATCAACACAACAGACATTCCCAAACAATATAAAGTTTGTTTAAATATAGCCCGAGTCCAACGTTATGACCTCTGCTCCCTTCATTTCAGCCCAGTTGGCTGCTGAGGCCGTCTGCCAGTGTTTAACTACTTCCAGGACAGTTGCTGAGAACATTCAGTATAGCTGAGTGGTCAAAACAACAATAGGTGTATGCGTGTGTGCGTGTGTGTGTGTGTGTGTGTTTGTGAGTGTATGTGTGCGGGCCTTTAAACACAGACAGGTCTGCTGCCATGTAGGACAGAGTATCTATGAATGCCCTCCGTCCACACAGTTCATACAGAGGTTAAAACTGAGAGAGGAACTAAGTGAGAGGTCACGCAGTCTGACAAATTCCAGACATCAATCAAACACACTGACAATAGGGGCATATTGTGATGTCTCTACCCAACAGCGAGATTTCAATATGAATTGCAAATGTGGAAACAGTTTTTTCCTGTTCCAAAAATCATGGTAGGTATTGAGATAGATTTATTGTACTTCAAGTTGAATTTTTAGTAAAGTCACAGCACTACATCACACATTCGCTCTCCTATGGAAAAGGAAAAGCACTTGGGCGACCAAACACAACAAGAAAAACAGAGGATTACTGACAAATAAAAGTAAAAGCCAACACACTAGAACTGCACAATTATTAACCACATCAAAACTGAAATCGCAGTTTGAACAATTGTTCACAAAACTTATCATCATCTTTCACCTCCTTTACACACCAGTAAAATACATTAGTTAGCTTGTTGAAAATTTATTGGCCAAACATACAACTGCTCACATGCTGCCAGCCAATCAGGAGCAGCAATGTAACAGCCAGAGAGGCGGTGATAGGAGGACAGCAAGAAGGGCAGGAGGGAGAAGCAATCGAAGAATGAATGACACTGAAGAGGAAAGGGGTTGGAAACAGAGAGAACAATTGGGACTTATAATTAACGTTAAAGCATCAGCCATCCTGCAATATTTTGGATTTGGAAGAGTTGATGTATAACAACCTCCTTGCAAACAAAAATGTTGGCTACTTACAACATGAGGACAGAAAGTTCAGGCAATAAATGCATTCCAACACCAGAGAAGTCATAAATAAAGCACTGTATTTAAAAACTGTCTTCATTTCACTCTGTTGATGTTTACAGCTATTTACAAGCCTCAGTAGTTTAGGTTATTGAAATATAAATATTCTTGCTTATATCAACGATCAGTGGACCAAGGCATTTGCAGAGTTTTGACGAGGATATTTGGGGAAAAAGATTTTAAATGTTTATTTAAACCACAACATTATGTGCTAGTATGATACTGGATGAGTGACTAAAATAAACACTAGATGCTTTTTTACATATTGTGCAGTTGTCCCGCACACAGACACAGACTGACTCAGAGCAGTAAAGACAAACACTTCGACTGTAACAGCTCCACCTTACAGATTCATGTGACTCTCCAACCATCACCTGACTATCTCTCTCCTTTCTATGGAAGCTGCTTTCAGACAGGGCAACCAGGGGGAGACTTGACCTGAAGTCAAATTTATGTTCGAGAAATGGAAGACATTCAGGAAGAGAGTACAGAGACTGTTTGTCTGCGTGCTTTCCCATCTCTGAAACATCTCGACGCTGCGTCCATGTAACGTGGGCTCACAGATCGCTGACAACAAGACAATATCTCCGGTCACTGATAGAGTGTGCCTCAGAGCGAACCCAAAGCGATAAAGGGAACCAGCCTTTGGGGTGGGAGGGGACAACTTCCAAGCAGGCTGCACCCCTGCGTCTGTACCATGTACATGTCCTGATATTTACATGTGAATCCAGAGGTGAGTCAGAGAGGAAGCGGAACGAGAGTGCTGTAATCAGTGAGTCACTTTGCATATCCAAACTTCCTTTTACAGGCGAGACAGGGGCCCTCTACTGTGTACAACCAGCACCCTATGGTGGCCCAAGGTAAAGGAGGAGCCTTCCAAACAATCTGGGGCACCGTGCAAAGAGGCATCGGTTTCTGCACCTTGCCACATTGCAGTTATCAGGATTTCCTAACTACAGTATCTGGAGTACAATTGTATTAGGAAAAACGATACAGATTGTAGCCAAAATCAGATCATGACCCACATAGCTTTTGTTCAGCCTCAGAGACACTGAACTAGAGTCCATCAACCCCGCAGGTAGGTTATTACCATCACCAACGCTGAAACGAGAGATCCTAATTTAAACTACAGCAGTATTATATATTTGCATGTGTTTGCAGACACATTTTACATCAATACAATCCCAATGAATTGGGCATTGTGATACAGGTCACACCAGGCTTTGCATATTGCCATGGTGAGATGTGAAACACAATAACGTGAGGAGATATATGTATAATTTTCCAATGCAAGGACCAATGTAACTGCCGCTTGCCTTGCCACACCCAGGGCAAACATATCTTGGTCGTATGCATATATGACATGACACCAGCACACACCGCAGAGCATACACCTCAAACAGAACACAAAGAGGACAGACAGACAGAGCAGGGATGTGACAACAGTTTACAGGCAGTAAAAAAATAGCTCACTATATGATAGCTGCACAAATAACTGATTACATATTGTATGTAGTTGTAAAAAAAATCTTCTGCAAACTTGCTAGTATGCAAAGCTGAAAATCACACCACAAAATGTCTTTTAATGTTTGAACTCACTATTGTGCACAGTCGATGAGCTGGTACTCATTGGACCTCTCAAAGCATGCCTTCACTCCTTCGTCGTCCCACAGCTTCTTTGCGTGATCAAAGAACTCCTGAGGAAAGGAAACAAAAAAACAGCAGTTGAAAATAACATATTGAACATTAAAAAGACTTGAAGTAAAATGCTATGATGGGATGAACAGGGGTCTTGGATTCATTCATGGTGGTACTGTTGAAGCACACAACAAAAAGTTCTCCTCTTTTGTGAGTTTTGTAGTCCACTTTTAATTATGTAAATGATTCTCGAAAGTATGATCTGAGTGTTAAGATGGTCATTAAAGGAAGTTTACTTTATTTAGACGTCCACACAAACGCAAAACAATGCCAACTTAATTGCCAGTATCTATCTGTGTCACCTTAACAGACTTTTTCAATACTTACTATAGAAAATACAGGTAAGTATAGGTATGGATACAATAAATTAAGACAAACTATTGTGCAGACTTTTAGTAAATCCAAACTTGTACATTGAAAACACGACTTTAAGTCATTGAAACTCGTGCTGCCATGACAACTGGGTAGCTAAATAAACAAACACATGAAAGGGAAATTCTATTGCCTATTTTATATACACATTTATCCAAAGAGAAATAATTGGTCAGTTACACGCAATACATACAGCCAATGCATACATAAATACATACATATATACATACATCAGCCCAGCAGACACTGACTTCTACTTGATCTGTTTAGTTAAAGCAGCCGGGTGCAGGACTGCCGTTCACAGTAGGCGCAGAGAGAAGTAGAATATCTTACTCAACAAGTATTAGTACTGTATTTCACTTAAAGGTACGGCTCAACATTTTGGGACAAGCGCTTATTTGTTGTCTTTACAGGATTTCCATGTGTGTGTAATGCATTGATATGTTTAGCCTAGCTTAGCATACAAACTGTAGGCAGGGGGGAGCAGCTACCCTGACTCTGTCTGAAATGAAAAAATACTACTACCCAACACGTGCTACAACTACTTCCTGGTGAACAACAGCAACCAGAGATGCTGCACAAACATGCTGGTGGATATATGAACTGTTGTTCGTCAAGAAATAGTCCCAGCATGTTGTGTACGGATTAAACCAACAAGACGGAAGCTCCAACTACGTACTTACAACACAGACATCCATCAACATAAACATCAATATTTCTCCTCTAACTCTCTTAAAGAAAGCAAACAAGACTATTTCCATTATGGTTAAGTGTTCCTTTAACATTTATAAGTCATATTAACAGATAAGTAGAATGATTTGTGCTGAAATCTACTAAACTCAGAGACTCAGTTATAAATGGTCATATGGATGCTCTTCAAAGTGCTGGCCACTTTTTCTGAATATTAACAGCTTCTCACATATTGGCGCTGTTTATACCTGGTATTAAAATGTGTTTTGGGTGATCTATCATGAGCAGACAGTGCGAATTACAAATGACGCATCGTGATCCGATCACTCAAACCACTTGCCGAGGTGGTCTGGGATGCATTTGACCACATATCTTTTGTATTGTGAACACTAATGCTTCCTGATGTGTCCCCAAGAACGACTACGTCATCAGTGCAGGACATGGTGGATGCTTTGGTGACAGCGCACTAAAGCTAACTTACTCATTTTAGTGTTGCCTGACCATCCTTTGTTTTGTTTTATGGAGGGAGATGTTGAATTCTGCTGACAGTGATATCTCCATCTGTACTGACAACTACAAACATGACTAGCAAGCATGCTACAGTGCCGGGCAGTACTAAAATCTGAACACAAGTGGTCAGCTGGAAAGGCATGATAGGCATGGGTGTGAACAGGAGCTGTCCATTTCTGTTCGGATCACCAAAATGCATGCTAATACCAGGTCTAAACAGGCTTACTGCCTTTCTAAGGAAGACAGAGTCACCTCAAAGTTAAAGTAATACCATTCTCATAATGCCATGACAGCATAACTGTAGGCCATTCTGTAAAAAGTATTTGAATGTAGCACTGCATCAAGAATCTACGAAAGTGAAAGCAGAAATACTGGTTTTGTATTTCCACGAAAAACACAAGGAAACGCTATTTACAGTAGCAGAAGGAGCTGATGTGAGCTCTCATTCACTTCCTCGATACAGAATTGAATTTCAGCGTATGACTTCCTGATCACAGGAAGTCATACGCTGAAATTCACTTCTCTGAACTGTAAGCTTAAGCAACAAAAGTGGTACACTTTGATGACACAGCTTAATTGTGGTTGAGATTAGTCTTGTCGAAAATATCAGTTTATCAATACAATACTCATTTTCGGCAGTATTGATACAGTGGTACCAGCTGGACTTTCTCGCTCTCTCTAATAGTTAATGTTTACTACAGTTATTTTGTTTTTCTCTGCTGCTAATAAAAAAGAAAAGTCATCGCTTTCATGAGATAGCCTTGTTATATTTCAGTTCAATTTCAATTGAATTATCTTTAAATTAAAAAAAAAATATATATGTTCTCAGTGTCAATTTTTTCCCCCGTGGTATCAAAAATTGTATCAAATATCAATATTTTTCTCGATATTGCCACAAAGTTAGAAATTCTGCTATTGTGACTACACAAACAGTTAATTACAGCTCTAACAATATACAAATATAGCCTCTACAGTCCTGCTGTTCAAACTCCAGCCATTGGCATGATGTAAATAACGATACATGTCTCAGTGGGAGCTCATCTTATCAATGACTTTGAGACATTTCCCAGGACTCTCTGTATGCCCTAAACAAAGATGATTGGGCTAATATCCCTTGTCGCCTCCTGTGCACATGTCTTTCAGATGGGCTCCTCCTCTAGCCTGGAACCACCACATGACTCTCTGCACTCAGCACTGGCTCTGCGCTCTGACTGGGGAGAGGGTGAAAGTAGCCCCAAACCAGAGCGAGCGAGGGAGAAGGAGCCTGATAAATGATCACATGCTCCGGGAGATCTCCTCTCGGCAGATCCGGTGATTAAGTTCAACATGGAGGAAATCCACTGATCCAGTCCACAGACGTCTCACAGAGAGAGATACGTTAATATTTGTTTACTTTTTTGGTTACAGATGAATATAGGCTCACACTTCAGGCACAAGTCAGGAATAACCTTAACAGGGATGCTATCATGTTAGCTGTGTTTGAGTATCATACCAAAGTATGATACTTTAACACATTATTTTTAATTCTACAACCATAGATCAATTTTGCGTTTACCTGCTGCACCAAACTCTTGATTAACAAAGAAAATGGGGCCATATTTGCTTTCTTGCCTGTATTTGCTTCTGCTTCTGTTACAGTCAAACTTTAACGCCCACCTCAACTAGTATCAATAAGATTCAACAGTGCTGATTACATTCTTCTGATATTAGTTCTGCAGGACTTGACATTTTTTTTTACCAGCAGACATTGAGGGGCTTAAAAACCCAAAGAAGGGCCCAACAAAGCTAGCAAGCGTTGGGACTGGATGGAGGGAGGACGAGGGGTAGAGGGTGGAAGGGGCAGAGAGAGGGGAGGGGGGGCAGAGTATGGTCCTCAGGGCTCTTTTCCACAGAGGCGTGTGACACTGGGCCTTTGAATAAATGCAGTGTGTGCTGCAGTGCCCTACAGAGGAACTGATAACACAGAAAGAGACCAGGAGGGAATTTGCTTTAACACAAGCTTTTTTTTTAACTCTTTCCTGTGCTTTTTCCAGTCCACTTCCACACCCCCTCCACCACCAGCAATGAGATGCTGATTCTCTGGTGGCTCGGCGAAGACCAACTCTCAGTCCAGCCTAAGTTTCAATGTTAATCAAGTTGTGTGTGTGATGTAATATTTCGCTTGAATCATATAGGTCAGGCTGACACAGGGAACAAAATGGCCTAAATCTGATTCAACTTAGCAAAACAAAGTTGTGGAGCAAATGGCTTGCATCTTCCGTCGCGAGGGGACACTTGAATTCCTTTGGGTAAAGTTTTGAAGAGACCTTTGGCCTTGGAGAAAAATGTACAGCCACTAATCTCAAATCCCTCCATACATAGCCAGGCAGACAACCAGCTAGCTCCTCAGTAAACTATCAACATCACATTTATTGGATTTGAATAGGATATCTGTGTTAGATAACCATGCACAGAGAGAGACCTGACTTTCATGGGTTATCTCAGTTAAAGAGTACAGACAAATTTAGCAAAAAAAAAAAAAAAGAGCAAAAGCAAAGGAGAGAGGGAGCGACTGTTCGAGACTGTTCATCTTTCATAACACGGGTTCCAAGAATCAAGCAGCCCTTCGTGCCACCCTCTGCCCCACATCACAGATCCTCAGGTAATCAATTTAAGGAAAAACAAACTTCCAGGTCTGAATCTTTTCATCATAGGGAACTTACCAAGAAGCTAACGAGGGGATGCTATAAAGGTGCAGCCCTTCGTAGTGAACAACAAAAGCAGCACAAAGCAGGTCAAGTTCCCGAATGGAAAATCGTAACTATGGGTCGGCCAGTAAACTGACATCAGACAACATTAAATAAAGTTACACGCTCAGTGACAGTTGCTGATGTGTACAAGTTTAGCAGCAGTATAAGATTTAAACCATTCATCGTTGGTACAGTAATCCTGCACCCCAACACAAAAATAGATCACTCCAACAATGGGTGGGGCTGAACATAATATGAAGCTCACGTTCCACAACAGACTGTAATTCACACCCTAAAAAGAAGCACAACAAAAGAATAAACTTTTGTGAACCTAATCCTTGTTCTTTTGTTGAAATTGTATAAAAATAACACCGACAGGTCTCAAATGCCTCTCAACACTTACAGTGACCTGCTTGTTTTAACATCAAACAACCAGGATTAAATGTAGGCTTTAACATGACTGGCAAAGAGAGAGCTACATGGTGTAAAAACAGGGGCTCATTTGAATTTGCTCCACTTCAGTCGATGGACACTGTCGGGTGGCTAGCATAGCTACCACAGTGGCATTTGTTTCCATTTGCATAGACGACCGTTGCGTCTGTGCTTTCTTTTCCATGGGCCTACTGTTATCCCAGGCTGCTGTTGGGAAAGGTTTTACAAAAAGGGATGCTTTGATGATAAAGAGTCCAGCAAAACACGCCGATTTACATATACGACAAGGGGAAATTGTTGTCTTAAAAAAGTTCCCAGTCATAAAGGTGGGTGAGGAGAACAATCTACTCTGTAAAAAGATACTGCATATGTATCCTGTCACTTCCTGCATATATTCCTAACATTTATCATCTATCTGTGCCATAAACATAGATCATGTGATTTTACATTAGAATTTTGTGCAAGTTTGATAGCAAAAGACTTAAATACCAAGTACAAATCCATCCCTTAATCACTTACAAGAGACACCAACTTCTCCACCAACAGTACTCTTAAAAGACCATGACGCAAGGCAGCCATACGAGTAAATGAAGGCTTAAATTACCTTTGAGTGCCTGAAGAACTTTTCTTTGCTTTCACCAAGGCACAGAGAGTCTTTGACTAATCGTTTTCAGAAAAAGGTTTTATAACAGAAAAATTTAAGAACAAGTTGGGATTTTTTTTGAAGAGCAGCAGCCAATAAAAACAACCCTAATGAGTTGTCTCCATTGTCAGCACTATGCAGTAAAGCATTTTAGTGATGTGTAAAGACCTTCATGTCGTCTCTGTGAGGTACATTTTATACCAAGGTAATTCTGAGCAGGATGATTGTGTTGTGAAATAAGAGCTAAAATTATAAGTAAAATAACTGATTAGTTGATTAAGGGACAACTATTTTGATAATGATCGAATATTTTTGAGTTGAGACATTTGTAGATATCACTTTGGGTTTTGGGACTATGTGCTAAAATTGGAAATCGTCATGTTACAGACACGATTAAATTAAGAAAACTGAAAGCAATAAGCTGATAATAAAAACTATTTTTGCAGCCCTAATAAAAACTTTCATAATGTCACAACTACAGCAATTACAATCAGTTTATCCGCCTATATATACACACGTACAGCAAGTCATTCATTGAAATGTGGGAAGTCAAAGGTCAGTGTCTACTTCTTCTTCCCATTTACAGGACTAACTTATCACGTAACAACTACTAAAATCGATTAAAGTGCACTGAACAGCACGTTTATCAAGAGAAAGTTTCCCTTGAAGATTAATGAACTTGGTTCACCATGACATCATCTCTCCGAAAGTTTCCAGGCCAAACATACTTCCACATTTCACAACGGCGCCAACAGGTGAAAGCCACAGGTTACTGATTGGCCGTGTTCCTGTGCTGCTGTATTGGATATCATGCCTGGTGGCACTAAGTGACAATGTAGTGGTGACACTGACGGCACAAGTGAAGCCTGAGACTGATGACAAGCACAGACACTCCAAACAGAGCAATGTTGTTCCCTTTGGCCTGGCCGGGCCTGGGAACTCAACGCCGGCTCTCCCCATGGCCCCGGCCCTCACACAACACAACATCACAGCGGCACAGACTACTGCTGCCCTGTTAACACTCTCACTGTGGGCCCTGTCAGGAAATTAACACTCAAATCCTTTTAATGGATATTCCTGTGATGTAGCATTAAATATTATTGCTGAGAGGGAAGCCTGGAAAGGGGATCATAGAAAAAGATGTAAAGAAGCAATACAGTAACTAGTCCACCTTAAGGGCAAAGCAATGAAGTGATGGTATGGATAAGACCACGGAGCAACTGCAAGAACCAAAAAAGCCAGCAAGCACCCTGTCCACAAGGCCTGAATTTAGCTATATTTTGAGGCCTTGTTGGAGAGTCATATGCTATAATGTGGCTAAGAGATAAGACACACATCTGAAATTCATTCCTCTGAATCTTTTTTATATGTTGAACAACTGCAAACTTGATGAAATATTTTCCCAATGATAAAGGAGGCAGTGCTGCAACAAGCAATTATTTTCATTATCGATCATCATCGATAATGGAAAATGTCAGAATTTCTGTGGAAAATGTCAGAATTTCTTAAGGCCCAGGCTGCCTTACTGTGTCCAACCAAGAGTCCAAAACTCAAGGATATCCCATTTACAATAATATAAAACAAAGACATACAACAAACTACAACCTGGGGAAGCTGGAACTTTAAAATTATGCTTAAAAAGACAACTAAAATGACTATTTAGCTATCAAAATAGTTGCTGGTTATTGTTTTGTTGATCGAAAAATCAAGTGATCAACTAATAGGCCTAGTTTCAGCTCGAAAAAACAGCTTTTCTATTTTAAAAACAACCACAGTTGGCACTTTTAAATTGCAGTACCTAACCCCAGTATGATGACAATATGGATCACCATCAACTCCAAAAGAACCAACAGCAAAAATGCAGATCAATACACCAATAGGAGACTAACCCTGTACTTGATACATACATAACAGCATGTTAATACTTTCATTTGGTTCCCAAAAAAGCCTAAAGTTAATCAACAACAACAAGAATTTAATTCAGTCCTCTGTGAGTCTGTGAACAGCTCGGTCATTCCTGTTTTGTGGTGCTGAATATCCGGTGTCAAACAAGGAACACCTTTAAAATTATGTAAAACATTATCTACGTTTCCAACTCATGACCTCGCTCTACTGAATGGCTGACCACACACACTGAAAAGAATCCCATGTGCACCAACTTGCATTCAAATCTACATATGGTACATCCGTTTTGGCTACGAACAGTAACCAAACTTTTGACAAGCCATGGAATCAACTGACTGTTGATTTCATACAAGTTAGCTGACATTTCCATTCATAACTGCATATCTCCTTAGCTTTGGTTTGTTAGAAAAAGACTCCAATATGTCACAAAAAAGAGTAAATTAAAGAAGAAAGGCAACTTTGGGTCTGCTGTAGCAAATTTACATCTGATATCTCGCAGCTACATCAGCAGGACCTACATTGTTGGCCATAAAAAGAGCAAATGCTGTCATCACATACCATCCAACACCCACACAAACACAAATGCACATTAGGAAAGACAAACAATCACATATGTGTCTCACACATATTCAGCATGTGCACACAGAAACTTTATGGACATCTTACCTGTGAGTAGTCAAAGTCAGAGAGGGGTGCTATGCTTTTGATGTATTCGATTCTGAATTGGTCCTCTGGGTTGGCTAGCGGGACTGGGGGTATTAAAGTGCTCATCGCAGACACTATAGTCTACAAAACAGAAGTTTAAGGAGGAAAAAAACAAGCATTAAGCAGGATGAATACAGGACAAACATCTTATAATAATAATCAGTAAACAACAGAGACATTATGAAGCAAAAAGGACGAAACTCACCACTATGGCATCCTTCACGTTTTTCCGAATATCTTGGATTTTCTGTTTCTTTTCTCTGCATGGGGACAGAATAGGAGTGTGGGGCAGCGGTTACGAAAACATCAACCACAGTAGACCACAAAAGATTTATCATCAAGGTGGTTATGAGCGAGATAGGGGTTACAGCCAGGTTAGACTATATTCCTATTACAATTAAACATACAGTACAGGTGTAGAGGCAGGTAGCAGTATAAAATGCAGGATGGTGGTCGGTGAAATGCAGAAATTAGTAGATATAATGTGTTGTAGTCAAGATTTTCCTATTTTTTTAATGCTTAAAAATGACAGTTATGCCTCATATTCTCTAAAAATCCAGCTTCCATTGGATAAATACTTTAAATTTACACATACAGGGGATTTTCATACAGTTACAGGACTCTTGACATGTACTAGGCCTGTTTCAAATAGACCAGTGGTAAGATCAATGCCATGCAAGGCCTTGCAGCAAAACAAATCATCAATAGGCCTGTGTCGATCACAACCTTTCACCCTCTCACAGGAAACGGTTAATTATTTGGCATCTGTGTGACACTGAGATCATCACATATGTATGATAACTGTACATGTACACGAAAAAAGGAGGAAAAGGGAGAGTGAGAGGAGGGGGGAGATATTAGCTGCTTTGCATGGGATACTGGGCCCAACAGGCGCTGCAGTGCCTGGGGAAAATCCATTCACAGGCTATATTCTGGCCTCGACAGTGTTATTCATTAAGGGAGAAGCCATAAGAATAAGCATTGATATGATTTTTGAGGCGTCAATGTAGCTATTTAATAAGTGTATTGAATAGCACTCACTCCGCGTTGAAGCCGTTGACGTGTAGAATCCTCATCTGCTTCACAATGGTGCTTTTTCCGGACTCTCCCGCACCTTCGAAAATAGACCAAAAAAATACATGAAAATGTCACCAAAATGAGCACGAGCAGGGACATCCAGGTTAGCGTGAGAACCATACATGTTTTGGAAATGAAGCCAGTTAATTGTAGGCTCTCTGGAGCTTCGCTTCCATCAATATCCACCCCCATGACATATTATTGCAAGCGCTGTCAAATGGGGCTACGTGTTCGGTAAACGAAAGGGATTAGCTTACATTTCAGATAGCCATCACATATAAATCAGCCTTACCCAGTAATAAGAGCCTGTGTGTGGCTTTATACGCTTGTCTTTCCTTTTGCAACTGTTTTTCTATCTTTTTATTAGCCTCTCGTTGTGCCTTTTCGTCGATGCGTTGATCTTCAGTCTTGCTGTTGCCCAAACAACCCATCTTCCGTCGCCCTAACCCTTCCTTGTGGAATCGTAAAAAATATAAAATAACACCCGGGATGATTTTGTGGTTTAAAAATAACACAGGAATGAGTCTACTGTAAAATAAAAAAAAGGAGAAAAAATCTCTGCGAGGCTTCTCCGTCGGAGGGAGGAATATGTTCCCCCGTTACAATTCCGCTTTAGCCGCAGCCAATCGTCATCCAAACCGTTTGTCAGTTCACAAACCAACGAAGAATAACGACTCGATTCTACAAAGAAATATCAAAAATACATATAAATAAGAGGAGAGAGAGAGGGTTTTCAATTCCACGGAATCCAGTCAACTGTTCCTATCGCGTCTCCAACCCCTCTCTTCTCTCAGTATTTTTTTCTATCTGAATTTCTATCAGTATTTCTGTCTCTTTAACTCAGCACTGCCTCTCTCTGTGGCACCAGGAAGTAACCGTGGACCGTGGAGGTGGAAAACAAACCTGCGTTAAACTGTAACATTAACAACCCGCACTGATATAGCATTTTATAACTGGAGTGGAAAAGAGAGAGGAGCCATTCCCGATTTAGTCCCTCGCTATCCTGCTATCAAACTAATCGACGAAAGGGGTGGAAACCCGGACGCCTCTGTGTGCTGGTTTACAGAGAGGGGCTGGGTCTCTTCTTCTTCTTCTTCTTCTTGTTGGCTTCCAGTCAGTGAGGTGGCCCTGACCCAAACTGGCAACCCGTTTACTCTGTGTGTGTGTGTGTGTGTGTGTGTGTGTGTGTGTGTGTGTGTGCGCGCGCGCGCGCGCGCGCGTGCGCAATGGACTTTACCTATCTCTGTAGTTTATACATTACAGGCCTGGGGGCCATCATTGTAGTCCTTGAGAGTATGAGGACTACAAGTAGTGGAGGAAGTACTATCATTTGTCTAAGTAAAGTATAGAAGCATGAGCAACCAAATGAACTTAAAATATGAAAAGTAAGATATATACACATACAAATTATAAATCAACTTATACATTTTGATGTATTATTATTGAATAAGTTACCCAGCAGTATATAAAGTAATTGACATTAGCGCCACCTTTACCAGCTGCTACAGTATCAGTCTGATAGGCCCCTTTCTACATAACAACAAGGACTTTAACTTTAAGTTTAATTAAGTATTTTGATGCCAATATGTATCTACTTTTACTCAAGTAAGGTTTTGAATGCAGGACTTTTACTTGTAGCAGAGTATTTTTACACTATGCTTATTCTGAAATAAAAGATCTGAGTACTTCCTCCACCACTGGGTATTATTGCTTTTACTTTAGTAAAACATCTGATAACTTAACTAGTATAACTCATTCTCTCAAGGACTGCTATGATGGCCCCCAGATCTGTTATCAGCCGTGGAAGAAGTACAGTTGGCCTGAGTTACTTTCCATCATGTTATAATATGTATAATATTAAAAATTAGTGCTTTTACTTTTAATAGTTCTTTTTGTTGCTTACTGTATTTATGTGGTGTGTGTACTTATGTGGTAGAGGTATTTCTCAGATATTTTATTAAAGTATAACTAGCAATATCACATGTAAAAAAAACCTCTTTGATCTTTCTCAAGTGAAGGCGCAGGAGTATTATCGACAAAGTGAACTTAAAGTATTAAAAGCAAAACCCCTTTTAGAGGTTTATACTGGATTATTATACAAATTATAAAGTGGTGGGAAGTAACACATTGCATTGACTCCAGTGTTGTACTTAGGTATGTTTGAGGTACTAATTTTGAGGTACTTATATTTTATACATTACAGGCCTGGGGGCCATAACTGTAGTCCTTGTCTCTGCAGTAAAAGTACGAAAGTATTATCAACAAAGTGAATTTAAAGTATCAAAAGTAAATATGCTCATTGTGCAAAATGGCCCCTTCCGAGGTTTATACTATATTATTATGCACATTATAAAGTGATGGAAAGTAACTCAGTGCACTGACTCAAGTACAATTTTGAGGTACTTATACTTTAACATTACAGGCCTGGGGCCATCATTATAGTCCTTGAGAAAAAACGACTACAGTTATGTGGACGAAGTACTCAGATCATTTATTTAAGTATAGGTAGCAATGCCACAGTGTAAAAATACTGTTTTAAGTTTTCTCAAGTAAAAGATCAGAAGTATTATCAACAAAATGAGCCTAAGGTATTAAAAGTAAAAGCACTCATTTTGCAAAATGGCCATTTTCAGGGGTATTAATATCCATATTATACATCGGTGGAGAGTAACTAAGTTCATTTACTTAAGTAGGCCTACTGTACTTCTTCCACGGCTGATTACAGATCTGGGGGCCATCACGGTGGTCCTTGAGAGAATGAGCACTAATAATACATATTGGAGAAACTTCTCGGAGCTTTTACTAAAGGAAAAGTAATCATACGCAGTGGTGGAGGAAGTACTCAGATCTTTTATTTCAGCATAAGCAGCAACACTATAGTGTAAGAATACTCTGCTACATGTAAAACTCCTGCATTCAAAACCTTACTAGTATTGGCATCAAAATACTCACTTAAACTAAAAGTGAAAGTGCTCATTATGCAGGAAGGGGCCATATCAGATTCGTTGCAGCTGGTAAAGGTGGTGCTAATGTCAACTACTTCATATACTGCTGGGTAACTTATTCTATAGCTCCATAGCACAGCAATGGCTTCCAAATGTAATGGAGCATAAGTATAATGCCGCATAAAAATGGAAATACTCAAGTAAAGTACAACTACTGTAAAATTGTACTTTAGTAACTTTCCACCAGGGCCCTACTGGTGAAAGTAGTAAACCGACTAGTCTATGGTCAGTGTAATGTAATTCATGAAAACTGTGATTTACAAAATGAATTTTCCTCCTTTGTAATGTCATTTTGTACATTATAAATATTTAAACAAAATGTACATGTCACAATTGCAATCTCTGTGTGTGCAGCAAGGCAGCGGTAAAAAGTATATTTTTATGTTCTGCACTAAAGTACAATTTTGAAATACTTGTATTTGACTAAGCATTTTCATTTTATGCTGCTTTACGCTTGTCCACTGCATTTATTGGACAATTATACTTTCTTTGCAGATTAAGATTCTACAAATAAACATGATCAGTTTATAAAATATGATGCACTGTAACATTCAACTACTTAAACATACAGGAAGTAGCTGAATTCAGCTCCACTTTGAACAGCTACAGCAGTTAATCACTTATGACACATTTATGCACCAGAGAAAGTCGTCACAATAACACAATATACAATAATATAACTGACTGGGGGCACTCTGGTGCATGAATACTTTCACATCAGATATGTTAAGTACATTTTGCAGATAATACTTTTGTTACATGTAAATGAGAAACTTTTCTTTTAAAGATATTTTTGTGTTTTTTTTTGCCTTTATACAATAGGACAGCTTTAAAGGGGAAGAGAGAGTGGGGATGACATGCACAACAGGGCTGCGGGTGGGAATCAGGTTAGCTACTGGGTTTTTATTATTGTACTGCAAGTTTTACTTGAGTAAAGCAGGTGAGTACTTCCCACACTGCAGCAAATAAAGTAAATTCATGCAAATCTGCTCAATCGGGGTCTTTCATCCAATATGTCTCTATTTTAGTCTCCTTTGACGGCCATTAAACTATCCTGTAGAGCAGTGATTCCCATCCTGGGGGTCATGAGATAAATTTAAGAGGTCACAAAATAATTCTCAGTATCACAAAGAAGAATAAACATACTACTAATAGTTTTTTTCAGACCTTCCTCTAATCTTTGCTTTTTTTCTTGTGAATTCAGTGTAAATTTACCCCTCAAGCCTCTAAAAATGATTCAAAATAAACAATCTGAGAAAGAAGAATCACAAATTGATGAGACTGCTGGTTACATCAGTGACAAGGGGTGGCAAGTAGACACAGATTTGTTTGTCTCCTATAATAAACTATATGTGCCCTGCCCCATAATATTAGTAAATCAAGCAAGTTCACTTTGTACTGTTACCATTCACCTCATGATGGCAGGACTATCATACAGTTTGTAGACATGCACTAAGAAGGAACTACGCAGGTGGATCTAATGTGTTTTAATAAACAGGCGGTAACAAGCAAACGAAAGGTTACCTAGCAGCAAACACTTCCTGCCAAGCAGCAGACATGGCCACAGCAAAGACACGTGAAGTCGAAAGTAAGGGCTGACGGTTTCAGACGAAGGAACACTTGTATCTCATTTGTATGTGGTTTTCTTTTTCTTTGTAATGACCATGTGACGTGAGAAGCAGCTGGCCCCCAGGTATTTTCACATTATCTAATCTGGCCCCCATTCAAAAAGAAATTTGGACATACCTGCTAAAAAAGATCATGCAAACCCCTAAATACTAGCTGGCCAACTACATGCACTGGCCAGAGTACAAAATGATAATCACCGTAACATCATATAAAATATCAAAGCAAAATCATAAGCTATACAGTGTATCATCTCACTGTAAAATTGTAGTATTACTATAGGACATAAAAATGACATTCAGTTTGATTAGGTCACCATACAGTCATCATCAAAAATACTGCATGTCCCAGTGGTACAACATTGAGGCAATCAAAATAAATACCACTAAGTATGATACAGTTTACAAAAAAACATATTGAGCAAACTATCAATCTTCTATTGATGTTTTCTTGAAAAAACAGTCAACATACTCTTCTTACAAATGTCCCAATTTTGCCAATAAAAGAAACAATTACTTTTTTTTTTAATGAATGTCTGCCTACAAAAGACTAAGACATAAATCAGCACTCAACTAGAGACCACCACAGGACAGAGGGACCCTTAATTCTCTTTACTTTAAACAATATATGTGAATTTTTTAAAAAAAAAAAAAAAGAAAGAAAGAAAAAAAAGGTCATGCACCACGACAATGACACTCTTGCGGTGTAAGTCATGCCTTCGCCAATAAGGAGGAAACAGAAAGACTGTCAGTGTTGTGAGCATTGTCTGACATTTATGTTTAGCTCGGCTTCCTCTGAACTAGGCCAACATGGGATGTGGGTTTGTACAGCTTTGTCTTTACAGTAACCAAGACATGTACACTACCACTGAGTTATTTGTAGGAAGCACACATATTTCATTATGTCTCTGTCAGTATGTGAGGAGGAGAGTAAAGTCTTTATCATTCAGCAGCAACTGGTAAAAGTTAGTAGGCAGTCTTTAAGGTTGAGCTAATGCTAGGCTAACATACACACTGTTATATTAAGGTCAAGTAAAAAAAAAAAAAAAAAAAAAATACAAAAGTACTGTACTGTATTCTCACATTGCAAATGCTCAGATCACTCAAGAGCATCAGGCAACCATGAATGATTATGATCTGTGTAATATGTACCAAGGCGTGTGCTGTTATTGTCTCCATTATGCAAATGCAATGCAAATACTAGTTTCATGCAGGCAAATGTGTGTAACAAAGTTGTGTGGCATGCAAATCACAACTGGAACCCTCACTTCACCTATAGTGGTGTGAAAATATTACAACCCCCACCACCCCCACCACCATCAAAAAAGGGAAAAAGAATCCCATCTCTCCACCTCAGGAAGCAAGGTCAAAACAAGCGACTGGCCCACATCACTCTCTAGTGGTTAGAGGCAGCACCGCATACATGCTGTAAGCTCCATGTGACTGATACAGAATCAGCTTTTGTTGCATGAATTATCGTCCCTTTTTTTAGGCAGTAGTGCTGATATTTATGTTTACCTCGCTGTGGTCTCCTCCTGACTAGATAAAAAAAAAGGGTGTGTATTTATAGAGGTTTGTTTAGGGTGTGTGTTTGTTAAGGTTTATCTGATTTTAATTTTATCTGCTGAAGAGGAAAGAAAGTTACTCCATGCCACCTTCAACCTGAGCTTAAGATATTTATGTTTCAGCACAATTTTGTGGCCTTACAACTAGACTGGAAGTCATTCATGGTCCATTGTGCAACTTTACATGAGTGTAATGCAGAAACTTGAAGCCTCCCTTGCATACAGCATACACTGAGAACTGACTTCTCAGTGAAGTAGGAGAAATCCTGTGTCTGGCAGTTCAACTTTAAATGAAAACCTCAAACTGTAACTTCTTTTCTGGAATAAAACCATATCATATCACCATATCTGAATATTTTTGCAAGGCAATGTTGTAGCAATACGCAGATATCAAGTAAAGATTTCTTTTAATTATATAAACTATTAACTTTACATATACAAATTAGACTTTTGGTAGCCTACTAAAATAATATAAAATCGATCGCTTCATAAATACACTATACATATTTTACAGCAATAAAAAATGATAGAAGTGACATTTACACACTGAAAACTTTATCTTATTAGATAAAGCAGATGTTTAAGTTTTCTTTTGAGGACATACTTTTCAGTTGAAAAAAGTTAACACATCACAATATAATGCTATATATGTAATAACAATACTCAGCATATAAGTTTAAAATCACAATAATACTGTATCATGACTTAAGCATCCTGATAATATCGTATCGTGGGGCCACTGGTGATTCCCACCCCTGATATTAGTCACACAATATCATAATTCAAAGAAGATTACTATGTCTATTATGCATTATGAATATATTTATAATGCATTTTAATCTGCTTATAGCACTGTATAATTAGTTATAAGCACTCATAGAAATTAATTATAGTTTCTAACAATAATCATAATACATTATAAAGTGCTTTACCAGCAATTGGTTGCTCACTATAATTTTTTTTGCAAGGGTTATAGTGTATTATAATTCTCATAGCTGTAATTTATTATAGTCTTTTTATAATGCATTATCATCACTGTTATACTGCATTATTATGTGATTATAAGTTACTGTATGTAAGTAAGTATTATCTCTAATTTGAGTCAACTGAGACTTTAGTGTGATCTTTAGGGGAAATCATTCATTCATTCATTCTCCATAACCACTTATCCTGTTCAGGGTCGCAAGCCTATCCCAGCTGACATTAGGTAAGAGGCAGGGTACACACTGAACAGGTCACCACGACCGACACATAGAGACAGACAACCATTCACACTCACATTGACACCTACGGGCAATTTAGAGTCACCAATTAACCTGCATGTCTTTGGACTGTGGGAGGAAGCTGGAGAAAACCCAGAGAAACCCACGCTGACATGAGGAGAACGTGCAGACTCTACACAGAAGGGCCCTGAGCCAGTCAGCAGGTTCAAACCTGGAACCCCTTCTCTGTGAGGCAGCAGTGTCAACCACTGCACCTTGTGCCGAAACATTACATAGATGAAATGTAAATGTCCATCATTTAGTTTTCACCAAAAATGTTCTGTGTGTTGTCCTTGCACATACTTATGTTTTATTTAAAGAAAACAATGGTCACTTACAGTGACTCACAATCACGTTACAATGCAAAATAACAGTGAAGATAATGCATTATAAAATAATAATAATGTAGCAGAACTATGAGAATTATAATACACTATGATCCAGTGAGTTACCAGCAGTTATGAAGTATTATGATACTTGACCTTCTTAGTTATTATAAAATGCTTTAAATGTGTTAGAATTATT
This sequence comes from Epinephelus fuscoguttatus, assembly GCF_011397635.1. Lineage (NCBI taxonomy): Eukaryota > Metazoa > Chordata > Actinopteri > Perciformes > Serranidae > Epinephelus > Epinephelus fuscoguttatus. The sequence continues at coordinate 15,957,671 of NC_064766.1, read as the reverse complement.
TAATTGTTTTAAACTATTATTAGTATCTATGAGTGCTTATAATAATTAATCATAAGCAGATTATAACACATAACAAGTATGTCTATAATGAATCATAGACATGGGCATCATAGAAAGTGTTACCCAGATTATTTTTATATGCTTTCCAACATGTCTGGAGGGGAGCCTTAAACTCTTATTACAATATTTGTAAGTAATAATTATCTTTCATGATGAATGTCTCTGTCAGTAAGTGTGCATGTGCAGTGTTGGAGGAAGTTTTCACATCCTTTACTTAAGTAAACGCAGCAATACAACAATCTAAAAATACCCTATTGCAAGCCGATTCTGTTTTCAAAGTCTGACAAAGATGTTTTTACTATTTTCAGCGTGAGAGTGGACCTGTACTGCAAAATGGCAACCACAAAGGCCCTTAAAAATAGCTGCTAATTAATGACCAGCCTCTCCAAGAATGCACAGCTTCAACTTGGAGGCTCTGCAACATTACTGCATTTCAATAAATACATTAAATATAGCCAAATACATGGGCTTTCTGGCCGGGCAAAGATTATTTCTGCCAGTTAAGTGTTACAATAAATCTAACAATATCTGACACTTAAAAGTACATATAAATCTTCTGCACTTATTCACTAGCCCCGACTGTAATTGAAGCATGTACTGTAAAAACGAGGCACACATCCAAATGATATCCGGCTAAAATTAGCCTTTTTACAAACCTGGAAGGAACTATATTATATCACTGTCTGAAGGGGCAGAGACTCTTGATAAAGTCCAAATTATACAGTAAGCAAAAGCCGGAGAACAAACATAGTCCAATGTCCTCTTGGTGTGGTTCACTTTGATTCATCTGATACAACTATCAGTATCATAAATATGTTGGTCATAACATTAACTGGGAACTCAGTTAGTAGCAAAGTTCAGCAACGGTCAATGATAAAACCCATTTAGACTGAAGCAAAGTTCACCTGACTCTCCTGGTATTTAAAGGGGAGGGCCCACAGCAGGGCCTTTAAGTTCCACTGAGTAAGCTTTTCCAAAATAAAGCTTCACATGCACACACACACACACAAAAAAAGACAAAAACATGACAATCAGTGACTTCCAACAGGCTATTCATTGGCCTGTTTGCCTCAGTTCAGTGATCGTCTTGTGGAATGCACTGCATTGCTAGCAGCCTGTTGTTCAGGCTCATGAAGGGTGATAAGGCTGAGATATGAAACGGCTAGCTAAGGACATCTAGGAAAGCTGTAACAGATATTATCACGGGCCTGTACAGAATCTGATCCAAGAGACCTAACAATAAAGTAACTTCCTTTCCAAGAAATAATCGGAACTTGCCTTCCAGTTCCCATCACTGTATTCCTGTACCAAAGTATAAAGTCTGAAGGAACTCTATTAAAGAAATTCAGATTTTCTGAACTGCCATCTCGTCGATCACATTTGATAATAACTGTTTTGCTTTTTTTTTTTAAAATAAAACAGTGCTTCCACATTAAGTGGAAAGCTCGTGATACCTTTAATTACAAAAAATAAAAATCATGTACTTGAATTTACATGTCTAAAACAAACCCAAATTTGGATTAGAAGGCAACAGAACTCCAGTGGAAACACCTCTGCCTTATTTTAATGAACATAAACCATCTTGCTTTACAGTTAATAGGTGCTTGGAGGACTATCTTGATCTATTTCAAATGAAGAAGCCTTCTTAAAGACTTTAACAGGAGCCTGATCAGAAACTTTTTAGTGATGTACCCTAAGATTTATTTCTGTAAAATAATTTTTAGTATCTAATATTTGGTTATTTTCTTGAATAATCGACTGGTTGTTTGGTCTATAAAATGTCAGAAAATAAAAGAAGAACGTCCCACATAATTTTCCCCAGAAAGACTAGCAAATATATCTACATTTGAGAAATGTAAATGTTGGTAAAGATTAGGCATTTTTGCTTTAAAATGGTTGAAACAATAAACTGACTGGAATCAAAATACCCAACAGCTGTTTGATTTCCAACAGACGGACTATTCAATTAATCATCATAAATTCCTGAATTAGATTTTTTCTGATATATGTAAAACCATGCTGGAGCTACATGTACTGTTTGTTGTATTGACATAGCATGTCTGATATCAGGCCACTGTACTTTGATTTATAAAGCTTGGATTCAGCAGGTTTACCGCACCTAAGATGAATCAGAGCAGGTGATCTGTGTGCATTATTAAACTGGTCCTATCTGTCAGAAATGAGAGCTAGTTTCATGTTCAGTAACTTTATTTTTATCTAAATGTGGTAATTTTTTAAATCTTTTCAGAATTTGAGAGCTAAACTATGTCTAAAATTACACTGTAAGACACCAAGAATGTGGTTCTATATGATCAAACATGATCAAACACTATTAATGACTGAGACTGATGGATTCCGACTCCAGCACAAGCTGAACATGGCGGCCCGCTCAGGATAAACATTAGCTCCTTATGGCTATCATTATTCAACTAAATACCTGCAGCAAATACAAACAGATAAAGTGACCCAGATTAGCTAGCATACGTTGCCTTGAAATGTAACACTATTTGAAAGGTGTCCACTTTCAGAGGAACACAAACCACCTCAGTCCTCTGGCATGCAACAGGAGTCCTACTGGAGACCTGGAGGGTATAAAGTCCCGAAAGGCCTCTTAAAAAAAACACAAGTGGCCCGTGGCAGCCACTGAGGCTCCAGGGTGTACCAGGACAGATAGCTCAGAAAATAATTGTGATTCTATAGTGGTGAAGAAAGTCGCCCAAACCCTAATGACATGCTGAAATGACACAGTAACACAGGTCACACACATACACACTGTATAGCTTTCAACAGGGGCTCATGGAAGAATGTATGACACTTCCCTGTGTGACTTCATTAGGATGAACCATCTCTTCCTGTGTGTAATTAGTGGGAGCTGTTTACTCAGGAAATTAAGCTGGTAGCCATTTATTATATGGAGTAAAGAAGCATAACACTGTTTAAAGTAAAGCAAATACATGCAATATGATAAGTGTGCGTTAAAACTGAAAATGGAGTGCTCTTTTAATTGTAAATGAAGACTTTCTCTTTTGAAACATTAGTATTGACCTTTTTGAAAACTTCTGTACTATGATATCCTATATGTATAATATAGAGATGGTTACTCTATGTGTAATTAAAAAAAACAACAATAAACTAAATCTATGTAACCAGCAGAGTTACAGGGTTATAGAGCCCGATACTAAGTCTCCATCTAGATAATTTTCCACTGACAATACTGGGATGCTGCTGGCGGATATTTGGAAAATCTCTTGATAAATTACATAAACTATCAATCATGGACATCCAGTGAGGTAATAAAATGCATGACCTAACAGTGTTTTAGCCTTGTAATTTATATGGACACAATTTAACAGATAAGGGCTTCAGCTAATGAACACTTGTGAATTAAGCAATCAGATAAAGTTTATGTAATTCTAATTACTTACTCTATAAAATGCCCAAAATAACATCAATGCAACAATACAAGTTGCCAGAGCCTTAACTGATGCCTTAAAATTGATAAGTCATGGCGGTGTCACCGTACAGCAACTTAGAAATTAAACATTCCCACTAAAATACTAGAGCAAGAAATTCTTATCGTATGTCGAGATGTAACCAACACGTCTTTAGTATCTTCATCAAACTGATCATCAGAATTGAAAACAGTGAGTTCTACATTGTGGATCAATTCATCATGTCAGCACTAAGGCCCACAAAAAAGAGCACATGGACAGCTACACTTTTAGACTATAGCCTACTAAAATATCACCTATATTACACTATACTGTACAACACTGTATTGTACTATACTAAAGGCCACTATACTACAATCTAATCTACTATGCTGTACATTTATTTGTCAACTCTATATGTGCAACAATAAGTCAAAATACTATTTGTTATCTGCTGTCACTGGAGAGATCAGACTTGCCATACTTCACCACAGACTGCTATATTACAACACACAGCACTCTACTATCCTATACAACGAAAAAAATAATCTAAAATGAATTAGGAATATACTATACTGTACAACCTAATAGCAAAAGCTATTTGGCCTCTATACAGTAAATTATTGTATTCTTAATCATGTTACATACAGTCTACTATACCATACTACTATACTATGCTATATACTATACACCACTGGCCATAACACTTAAGTATACTGCATTCTTGTACAATAGTATACTATATTAGTTTTAAGAACAAACTTGGCCCAACAGCCAAAAGCTAAGTTATCTCCATAAATCTTTGGATACTAAAGCCTATTAAACTATACTATACTAAATTATACTATATAACATTGTACTATATTGTACTATAGGCCACTATACCCAGAAATGACATTTACTCATCAACAAACCTTACTGTAAATGTGCCACATTTTAACACCTATGTTTTATCTGCAGTCCCAGGACCGAAGTTTCCCCACACCAAAGGACACTATACGTTACGATACGATACCATATGATACTGTATTGTATTATACCATAATCAGTGCAAACATGGTCCAATAGCCAAAAGCTAAATGGTCTCAAGTACCTTTTATGAAAGCCTACTAAACCATACTTTATATTACACAACATTATAGTCTACTATACTACACACCACAATACTACATTCTACGCTACCATACAACACATTTATTTACTGAAAACTCTTACTGTAAATACTTAAGTCAAAATGGTAGTTTTCACCTGTTGTCCCAGGTCACTCTACACAAAAGACCACTATAATATACTATTATAGTCTGAAGCAATCTAATTTCCTCTAGTATTCTATGCTGTACTACATTATACCACCAGGATGTTGGTATTTAGAGCAAATGTGGTTCAGAGCCAAAAAGCTGGGCACTCTCCCTATATATTTATCTTTGTATACTAAAACAAAACTAAACAGTATTCTACATGATACTATTCAACACTGTTTAACTCTATACTATACTACAGGTCACTACACTACACTCTACCACAATATATTCTGATTTATTCGACAGGTAGACTTTTACACTGTACTATCGTAGTTTTCAGAGGAAACATGGCCTGATAGACAAAAGCTAAGCTGTTTCCCTACATCTTAGTAAACTAAAGCCGACTAAATTACTCTCTCTGTAACACTACACATTATACTCTAATTTACTAGATTAGACATGCATTTATTGAAGAAAAAAAAACTATACATATGCCACAGTTCATCAAAATGCTATTTTCATCTGTAGTCCTATACTAATCTGTACTGTACTGTACTGTACTGTACTAAATGATAATCAGAGCAAACATGGTCCAGTAGCCAAAAGTTAAATGGTTTCAAGTATAAACTAAAGCCTACTAAATCATTCTCTATATATTACACAATACACATCTACTATACTACACACCACAATACTCAAAATGTTATTTTCATCTGTTGTCCTTTACTGTACTGCACTGTACTGTACTGTAGTGTACTGTACTATACTATACTATACTACAGCTAAAAGTTAGGTGGTCTCTCTATATATCTGTATACTAAAGCCAACTAAATAAACTCACACTATAAATCTGTGATACTCCACTATGTTGTTACTATGTTAAACTATACTCTATCCCACTTACCTACCTTATTGAAAAGAATTACTGCAAATATGCCACAGTTAAACCAAAGTCTGTTTTTTCATCTGTGGTCCTGTACTCTACATTATACTTTACTATACTATACTAATTTTCAGAGTAAACAGTCCAGTAACCTAAAGATAGGCTAAGTGGTCTCTACATATTTTTATCTTAAAGTAAACTAAATTATACTCTATACAACACTAGAAGCCACTATACTACACTACTTTATACATGTATTTCACAAGGCTCTTTCTCATATTTAGTGCTATACTGTACTATACTATACTATATTATCTCAAAGCGCAAGCATGGCCAAATAGCAAAAAGCTAGGTGGTCTCTCTACATATATGTACACTAAAGCCAACCATATTATGCTCTCTATCTAACTCTAAATCTATACAATACTCTACTATGTTGTTACTATGTTAAACTATACTCTAGCCTACTCTACCACCTTACTGAGAAGAACTACTGTAAATATGCCACAGTTAAACCAAAGTCTATTTTTAATCTGTGGTCCTGTACTCCACACTATACTACACTATACTATACTAATTGTCAGAGTAAACATGGCGAGTAACTTCTGTACTCCTTTACCATACCAGACCATACCATACCATACTATACCCTACCCTACTATACCATACGATACTATAATATACTACATTAATACTATCTCACAGAGTAAGCATGGCCCAATAGCCAAAAGCTAAGTGGTCTCTATAAATCTATACAATACTCTACTATGTTGTTACTGTCTTAAACTATACTCTAGCCTACTGTACTACCTTATTGAGAAGAGTTACAGTAAATATGCCACAGTTAAACCAAAGTCTATTTTTAGTCTGTGGTCCTGTACTCCACACTATACTACACTACACTATACTATACTATACTATATTGTACTGTACTGTACTGTACTGTACTGTACTAATTTTCAGAGTGAGTATGTCATGGCCCAGTAGCCACAAGCTAAGAGGTCTCTGTAAACCTGAGTGTTTTGGTCCATTGCTGGTCTACATGATGTGTAATTGGCTCTACCTTGTAACCCCAAATATTAACAGTAAGAGGACAGCAGGCCCAGTGAGTCTACACGTCCATCTTCATCATTTGTCATTGCCAGCCGCAGGGGGTAGTCTTCACAGCCAAGCCAACAGATGTGGCAAAAGGCCTCGCCAGAGTAGTGACATAATTTCTGGAAAGGCCAGTGCGTTTTGGTTTCTAATAATAAAACGGCTCCCTAGTCCAACAACAACAGAGAGGGACACAACCTACCGAGCAGCAGCAGCCGATGCGTCTGTTTGTACTCCCGTTTGAGCTCCTTCAGCGCCCTGTCAATATTCTTACTGACTTTCTTCGCCTCCTTCTCGGCCTCCTTCTCCTCCACCAGCAATTTGTCCCAGTTTTTCTGCTTTTGGGTGCTAGTCTTTTGCAGCAGCTGTAAGCGTCGGCCGCGGTCCTTTCCTGTCCCCTTACCGCTACCTCCGCCACCACCACCGCCTCCTCCTCCGCCACCTCCGTTTTGTATGAGCACACCGTCGGTGCCGGTGTCTCCACGGCGGTGCTCCCCGGCCGAGAGCCTGGCAGGGTCCCCGGGGCGCACCGGGCCGCCGCCGCCGCGTAGCGACGAAGTCTCCCCGCATCCCCCGGTGTCCTCCTGGCGAGCTCCCACAGCGCGGGTCGGCACGGCGGCGTCCGGAGGTTGGTCCGAGTCCGAGGTAGCGTTGGAGATAGACCCGCTCAGGTCCCCGAAGAGCCGGGGACGCAAACTGTAGCACAGCCCCATGTTGAAACCAATATTTGTCTGTTAATGTGATTTTTCATAAATTAAAATATCAAAAAAATCGCAGTTGCGCCACCAGCCCTAACGAGCCATCGTCACATTGGAGCTCCAGCGGTGCGATTTAAGTCCGAAATTGAGCCGAAAATGTGAATGAATTATGCTCCGACATTTGCTATATGTCATTTTGCATTTTCCCCAGTCAGCCTTCGCTTCGTAGTTAGTGGATCACCTGATCCTTTAGTGGACACTGCGGGTCCATCTTACCGTAAGTAACCAAAAGCACAACCTTGGAAAAAAACGCGACAATCCGCTGCGCAGACAGTCAACAATCTGACTGCACAGTTGTTAGGTGCAATGCACGGCACGTCATGTTACTACAGCATGGCCATTTCGAGAATGCTGGTCATGATTTTCATTCCTCACATTTCATGCCTGCATGCCTAAAGACACCTCCTGCACTGTAGATAGTGAACCTGCTCTTTATCATCAGACTAATGGCACACACATGCTCTCTCTTTATATAATACACATTCCTGATAAAATGTCAAGCTTTTGGAAAATGGAAAATATTCAGAATAATATTTAAACTTCACTTGATTTACATGCAGATACTTACAATAGTTAAGGCATTTATTGTCCTGCTTTAACCAGACTTTTCTTCATATCAGCCTTTTGATTAGACTAATTATTCTTATCAGTGTGAGGGTTTCCAAATTCCCATTATCTGAGTGTTATTTATAAAATCTCTAAAAATACAGGACCTATTTTGAGCCACAAAGCAGCTCAAGTGTCCATGTAAATATTATGTGGGCGAAATATCCGGTCTTCAAATTGGGGTCCTGGGATTTTTCAAGGGTCCTTGGGGTGATCTCAGGGAGCTCTGCAGGAAAATAAGGAATTCTTTCCTTTTGCAGTCCAAATAAAGTAAAACTCTGGGTCCTTTATTTAGTCTCTCAACAACTGTCTACTTACCTACACAGTGACAGTTGGTACAACAAAATTATGTTGTTGTTTTTAGATGGGGGCCATTGGAATGAAATAGTTAGGCCAACTAATCGTGGTTCTTTGTGACATGCATGATCACTTTACGGTCAGAGAAGGTGGGTTTACCTGGGATACAGGGTCCACAGTCCCAGTCAGGTGCAGGGTTGAAAATGAACCATTAGATGGAGCACTTGTGACATAATACAACATCTCAGGTGAGTTTACTTCAGGGAACTACTTCTGAAACTGCATTCTTCTACATATGTTGGTACAGTCTATATGTTTTTATATGTATATTTGTGCCTCTCTCTCTCTCTCTCTACATATACAATTCATTCTATAGGCTTACGGTCTCTAAAGCTGAGATTGAAAGTTCCTAATTTACCTTGGTACCACAGGGTCCATTTAGAAGTTGTTATTGAGCTTTTGATCCTATCACAATCTTCATCAGCATATAGGGTTTGAACAGATTTTCTTTTTATGACTTTTTTGTCCATGTCAGCCTAAAAGTTGAGAATCACTGTTCACTTTTGACCTACTAGATGTGAGTAAAGCTGTCAAATAATTGTAGTGTGGTACCTAAATATTTCCCTCTAGATGGTAGAAGTATAATGTGGCATTAAAATAAAAGACTCAAGTAAAATACAAGTACCTCAAATTTGTACTTATTTTTCTTGCAAACGTAAAAGTAGATAGTTACTTTCCACCACTGACAATATTATAGGCATATCACAGTGGAATCTATCTAAGTGAATATTGGAGGTACTTGTACTTTACTTGAGTATTCCCAGTGGTGTAGTGGTAGTTAAAGTGGTGGCTGTACTGCAAAGTAGATGGGTAGATTACAGAGGAGAAAGAGGGTATACTTTCCTATATATTCTAGTGGCTTTGTGGTGGGTTTACTGTAAAGGGTCAGAAAATGAGGTGAGTATGCCACATATACCTGCACATAGGCCTACCCTCCACTACACCATTGAATATTTCCATTTTATGTTGTTCTTTTTACTTCACTAGATTTATTGATCAACATTAGTAACTAGTTACTTTGCAGATTCAGATTATGAATATAAAATATAACTCAGATAATAAAATATTATGTCTAATTATGGATTAAGACACCCAGCAGTAGCCTACACATATGCTAATCCAGTGACATTATATATATTATTCTGCAATGGGTCATTCCGCATGATGAGTACTTTTACTTTTGGTACTTCAGAAGGTTATATTCTATATTTTGTTGTATTTGAAATAGCCTACTTTTACTAAAATAAGATTTTGAATGCAAAACGTTTTACTTGCAGAGTAATTTTAAAGTATATTAGTACTTTTACCTAAGTTAAAGACCTAAATACTTTCTCCACCACTGAAAGTGCATAATTTTGTACATATTATTAATAGACAATGATTTTAATAGGCCACATTTTATTTTGTAGGTCTGCGTTGCCTAGGCGACAGGAAGCCGCCCTTGCAGACGGACAGCGCACCAGCATCTTCCACCATCGGCACCGACATATCTCATATGGTAGGTTTACTTTAAGTTACTGTGAATGTAAAGACGTTACAGTTGGTAAAAACTCTGTTAGATCGTATGGTTAAAAATTAAGTCTTAAAATCCGAATAATGTTAGCTTATATTGCTCTTCAGCTACTGTATTCACTTAGAAGTCTTGCTTGGTGTCTGCTACAAGCTAAATTAGCGGTGTGAGTTTTCAGACATAGCGATGAAATGGTTTATTAGGTTAAAAGTGAATTTTAACATCAGCATTTTGAAGTTTGTGAAGTTCTGTCCAATATTAGCCAACATCAAAACCTTTTTAAGGAAACTAGAGAAACGGTATACTTTTACTTTACCTGAGTTTTTCCATTTTCTGCTTCTTTATTCTTCCATTACATTTCAGAGGGAAATATTGTACTTCTTACTCCAATACATTCATTTTAAAGTTTGTGTTATTTTGCAGATCCAGAATATTAAAACAAAATGTAATCAAATCACCAGCAGTATAGAGTTAAAATTAGCTCCAACTTTGTCTGCTGCAACATTAAAGTGATGTACACATTATTGTATCAATAATTATAATCCAACAATATTTTGTAGATTATTCTGAAATAAGCCATTGTGCATAATGTTTTTTCTTTTTTACTTTTGATAGGCTATTTACATGTATTTGCACTTTGTAAAACTTTGAATGCAGACCTTCTACTTGTAACAAGGCATTTCTACACGGTAATACTACTTTTACTTAAGAAAAATATCTGAGTACTTCTCTCATCACTGAGTCTAACTAATGCCTATTAATGGTTGGTAATGCAACAATTTCTGCTTCATAGAGGATAAGAAATAATTCTGATTATTGTTAGTCATTATTATTGTGTCACAGATGAAAACCTGGTATCATAAAGTGTAATAGCCAACTCACTAATGGTGCAAACTACAAGCTAACACATAAATGACCATTACTAGAATAAACCACCATGTTCTGAACAGACACACCATAGGCAGTAACATGAAAATGACTGTGTATTATGGAACATAAAACATCAAAATAAAAAGCAAACTATTACTCAGTCCATCATGATGGGAAATGTGGGCATTGCTACAATATATTACGTACTAATGTTTTATTGATCAGTTATAAGCCATAATTAGGAACAACTTCTGGGTGGCCCGGTTGTTGAAAATCTAGCTGGCTGGTGTTTATCCACATGTAGCAGGACAGTTTTCCTGTCTTTTTAGCTCTTAAAGGGTTTTTTTCTTTTGTGTTGTTACATTTTTTTTTTTTTTTTTTTTGCATATATAAGATTACAATACAATTTAACATATTAAAAGATGAAGAAGAATTGAGCCTGTGAGACAAAGTAACAGCGACAACAAATGGGTTTATGACCCAATAGATAAAAGACAGAAAACAGTGACAATAATAAAAAAAATAATTCTAAAACATATTAGCACAACACAGACACAAAAACAGAAAAAATATAACTTAAACTTCGATGAAGTGTCAAAATAAATACACCCTAATACAGAATCATGCATATGTGAATTGCTGCTATTGTGCATGGTTTACAAAGTCTAGAAAAGACACAAGGAGAGAGAAACTAATAATTAACTATCAACAAGCCCATTATAACCCCTGCTATAAAGTATACCTTATTATAAAGTGGTAGCCTACCGTCCTGACTAACGAGTGAACCCTTTCACCAGTTTGACCCCTCTAACCTAGTGTTATGTAAGTTGTAAATACACTGGCCCTAATTTGTTGAAGTCTGGTCACAGTGAACTCCCAGGTCCTGCCTGCTGGAAAATGTGGGTTAATTGGATGTAGAAGAAAAGCAGGACACAAGCATCATTGTCTCTGGCCAGTTCATTGTTCTTTGGACAAAAGCATCCTCAGATAATGTCATTTGCACCTCTTGCTCACTGCTGGCTCACCTGTATGTGCTCAGTGTTAGACAAAGGCAGGTATAGCCCTCTGTTTCTGGGTCAGTTTCATGAGTGCAGTTGTGGTTTGCAAGATGATAAATTCAACAAAACTTAAAAAAAATGCATCACCATGTGTCCCACTTTCATGTAGACACGATAATGTCAGACCACGTCTCTAGGTTCTCCTTTGAGCCTGTTGTCTGGCACATGTCAACTAATCACATGTCAACTTTAATCCACTTCCCCTCACAGAGGATCGCCCTTCTTCTGTCCGCCGTCAAGGCTTAGCTTGGGATAGGTGAGACACAGGCAACAGGCAGCGTCACTTTTCCACTCTCCCTTGCCAGGTAAACCTTCAACCTTCTTTCATCACCAATCTGCAGAGAGAAAGGTAAAGGCTGAACGCTCAGGCTTTGTTTCTGTGGTTCTACAGTAAAAGCCTCTGAGTAGCTTCATAGTAGCAGCAGGGTAAAGGAGTGCAGAGGGACGCTGATCTGTGGAGGAATGTTACTGTGCTTACAATGACCAACTGTTGGACTGTTTGGGACTGTCAAGGCTCCTCGGTGACGGGAAGGCAGGGCTCTCTGTGGACGATGAACCGCTACACCATGCTGAAGCAGCTGGGGGACGGCACGTATGGAAGTGTGGTCCTGGGCAAGAGCAATGACACTGGGGAGCTGGTGGCCATAAAGAGGTAAGTGTAGCTCCAGTAAACATGCCAGGGACTTACTGTGTTGTTTTGTCTCGAGGCATTAAGCTGATTAAACTCAGAGTGACTGCTCCAAGGTGCTTCACAGCTCTGGACTCAAATACGTTGCAACGTGACATGATAAAAGAAAATGTTTGAGTCAAAGTTTTGCCTTGGTGTGCATCATGTGTAGTCATTTTATAGTTAATAAGCTCCTGGAATGACAAGGTTTAGGAAAAATTGAAGATTAACAGAATACTTATCTATCATTATTATTGGAATTATTACAGTGTTGTGCTTTCCTAACCTCTTTCTTTGAACATAGAGCACATTTTAAGGATGAGCTGTTTAAGATCTTTGGCAAGAAATTAATAATGAATGTTTCACGAGGCTCCGCCTGGCACTGTTTGTAAATGTAAGGTTATAGTGCAAGCTGATACTACAGATGACAGTGAAAGGAGTGAAAGTACACCACATAGTGTGGCCCCTGGAGTATGGGAAGACAGAAGGTTAAAACAGGTTACACATGTAAAACATATCAATAAAGGGATGCAACATTTTATGGAGAAAATGCTCTCAAAAGTTTTAGACAGTGCCTTCTGACATTTGTGTTAAATGAAAATTAAAATTACTACAAAATAACTAATGCAGGAGTAAAACAGAGTCAGATGGCTTTGTATTATATAAATTCTAGGCACTTTATCCTACCATTTTAAAGGCTTTTTGTGCCATTTTGTGTGGCTGTCAATGTAAAAAGTTGCTCCAGGCTGTCTTTATTAGCTCATGCTAATATAAGTTAAATATAACAGTTGGAATACACAGTAAAGATATCATGATAATTGCACTGAAACATTTCATACGTTTTAAAGATAATTAGAGATGTGAGTTTTGTTTTAGAGTTCTAGGACGAGGCCAGTTACATTTAATATTACTGTCAACACTTATCAGACATATGCAAATTTGTTTTTCTCAACAGGATGAAGAGGAAGTTTTATTCTTGGGATGAGTGCCTGAATCTAAGAGAGGTGAAGGTGAGAACTCTGCAGTCAGACAAAATATCACCACTAGCTGATACAGTAGCTTTACATACAGTAGGCTACATTAATGATAATATGTACCAGCCATGACGACACTATTGTTGCGCTATTGTTTTCACCTTGTGTGTGCGTGTGTGTGTGTGTCTGTGTGTCCTGGTGGCACCTAATGTAGAGGGAACTACCAAAGAAGCCATTTTGGGACTCTGGCAGGTGTTTCTGTTTCTGTTTCTTTTGTCAACACAATAGTGTCACAACTTGTGCAAGATGCAGTCACAAAACTTTACAGGTGTGTGGTTGAGATAAAAAATGAAGGCCGAGTTCGGGGGTGGGTGTGGTCTGTGTAAGGGTGCTGGAAGTAGGGGGATAGGAAATGGGGAATGGGTTGTTTGCTTCCCATTTGTTGCCTCTGGCCGACCGTTTCAGGGTGGTCTTTATTTGGCAATATTATCATTTCAAACAATCAGTCTTTCCGCCTGTAAAATCCTGCTGTTGTTTTGGAATATTCATATATTGAAGTTATGAAGTACAGCTGTAAGGACAGAAACTGATATCTAATATAATTTGTTTGACAAGTATAGTTTTTTTGTGCAGTTTTACACTACTGAGTCACATTCACCCAGAGACACACACATTCACACACTGGTAGCTGAGGCTTCCATTCACACGCTCTGACACACCAATGGAACAGCCATCGGGGGCATTTCGGATTCAGCATCTTGCCCAAGGATACTTCAACATGCGGACTGGAGGAGCCAGGGATCAAAAGCCTACTTCCGATTGGTGGACGACCTGTTCTACCTCTAAGCCACTGCTTCCCCAGTAGGTCGGTCCATAGGGACTTGGCTTGGGAACCAGAGGGTTGCCCATTCAAGTCCCCGTACAGACCGAGTACGGAGCGTGGACTGGTAGCTGGAGAGGTGCCAGATTCCCTCCTGGGCACTGCCGATGTGCCCTTGAGCAAGGCACTGAACCCCCAACTGCTCGGGGTGCCCGTCTACGGCAGCCCACACACTCTGATATCTCTCCATTTAGTGTATGTATGGGTGCTGTTTGTGCATGTGTGTGTATTTCCGGCCTGTGTGTATATGACAAGAGTGAAAAAATAGAATTTCCTCTCAGGGATTTATAAAGTATATTTTCTTATTCTTCATATAAACATGGGGTATATTAAGATATTAGTGAAGAGTTTGTTATAAATAAGCTAAGTTATAAAGTTATTGGCCAAACTTGAGTCTTAACTTAGTTTTGACAATGAAAACATGACAATACACGAGGAAGATGTCAGCTTCACAATGTTTTCCTGTCATTTTTAATTCTGTTGCACTGCATGATGAATTACAATCTTCATAAACTGCTATAGTTAGCCAGAAAGTTTTATATGAACCCTACCTGAGTCTGTGTATGGAAACACACTGACAATAAGGAATGTGAAACATTTTGGCAACTTATACCACATTATTCTTGGCATGTACTGGTTTTTGTAAATGAGCCTTTTGGAGATATATGAAGAAGCTAATTTCAGACACTGTGTCGAGGCATTTGAGGTAACGTACTTACATAATGAGCTGATTCTTGATGATTCTGTTGTTTACGTGTCTCCTTAATACTTTGTGTTATCAGTCACTAAAGAAGCTGAACCATGCCAATGTGGTGAAACTGAGAGAAGTCATCAGAGAAAATGACTATCTCTATTTTGTCTTTGAGTACATGAAAGAAAACCTCTATCAGCTCATGAAAGAAAGGTAAGAACACATAACACAGCCTTTTTTATTTTTACCAGCTGTGTACACAGAGTTATTTTTGTGATACAATTCAGCAGTTTTTTTTTATTACCATTCAGAATGTAAGAATTATTTGGGTCAGCCTGAGTCATCATGTGTTGGTCTTCATTTTTGCAGAAACAAGTTGTTCCCTGAGTCAGTCGTCAGAAACATTACATTTCAGATATTACAGGGACTGTCCTTTATTCATAAACATGGTAGGTGACTTCCAGCAAAGCATTTCAGTACAAACTAAAGAAAACCTGACTCTGCTGTCTTCTCTGTCTTATAAAACGATGTGTTATCAAGCTGTCAGCACTGTCCTGGTATAAATAGTTCATAACTGAGTAAACATTAAACAACATATCTAAATCTGAGAAGTATATGAATGCTGGACAGTTGATACGACATCAGGCATCAAAGGATTTTCTCCAGCCAAAAATGACTCACTTCTCCTGTGAGAAGAGGAGGTGTGAGTGGTACCAAAGCTGAACTGAACAAGTTTTTCTCTCCTCTATCAGCACTGTTTTTAGTGCTCGTGGGTGCAAGTGTCATTCCCACTTCAATAAGGCATGATTGTTTGCATCGTGTGTGTTTTTTTTTTCTTCATCATCTCTTTCTTTCTTTTGTCTCTTACCACTTTTGCCGCTGCCAGAGAAGATAAGATGTTTTCTGAAAATGAGATAAGGAACATTCTGTTCCAAGTGTTGTCTGGCTTAGCATTTGTGCACAAGCATGGTAAGAGACTCCTCCTGTCTTTTGCTTTTCCTCTCCACTTCCGTAAAGGCTTGTCTGTGCTTTATCAGGTTAAAACATCTTTTTTTCAGAGATGTTTTAATTCTGTGTTTCAGATCTTTAAAAAAAAATGAAATTGCGATATTCATAGATAGAAAATGATGTCATTATTAGTAGTAAAAGTGGTGCTGGCTGTGATAGCAAAAACTTAGAGGCAGTGTTTAGCCTAGATAAACAGCAGCATCAGCGCAGATTTACTTGACTGTCTCGTGTTTTTCAGGGTATTTCCATCGTGATATGAAACCAGAGAACTTGCTCTGCATGGGCCCAGAGCTGGTTAAGATCGCTGATTTTGGACTTGCCAGAGAAATACGCTCACAGCCACCGTACACTGATTACGTGTCTACAAGATGGTGAGACTGAATTTATCTACAAGATAAAATCAGAGCAATGTACGAGTCATTCCTGTAGATGATCAACATAACAAGCGTTGTTGATTTGTAGTCTGACCTGAATCGACGTTTGACTCACAGTAACACCTGCTGTAATACCACTTACTTTAAAAAGACGCTTAGATTAAATTGATACTGACTGCAGAAAGGTAAATCCATTCAAGAGATGGAAGACAAACTGATTAGACAGAGGATAATCAGTGTTGAGATTAATGGGGCTAATTTGGCTAATGTCCTCTATTTATACTACACAACACCATTAATTTATTACTTCTACTAATGTCAACTAGCTATCCCGTTTTAGGACACTGAACTTAGATGAAAAGCCTTCCCATGTCCTCAATAAAGCTGTACAAATGAATAAATCATCTGAGGAGTTCAGTAATCCCAACATACATTTAGAAAATTCAACAACATACTCTCCCTTGTAAAGCCTTGAATTTGATCCTTTAATACAGTGGTTCTAAAATGGTGTGCAGTGATGCCAATCAAGGTGCGCTGTGGGATTTTGTGATAACCACACATTATTATTGCAATATTCACCTGAGCCCATACAAAAAGTTACAAATTAATTTTAAATTGACTGTATCAGTATATTGTGGGCACCTATTTCCTAATTAAGAGGCAAATTCTACTTTACACTTTATGGGCACTTTACAGGGAACCCATTTGTCACCGGTCGTGTATGGGAATTACTGGTGTGTAGTGTAAATTACAGCAAAGCACCAGCAAAGATGACCTACCACTAAAAGAAAAGAGAAGTAGACAGTATCACGAAAGCTGTTTTTTCTTATTTTTATTGTCTTATGTCGTGATAAGGGTAATAAAGCAAGTTTTATAAGCTGTTGTACACAAAAACAGGTGTGCCTTGAGATTTCAACTTGCCCGCTGGTGTGGCTTTGGCACAAAAAGTTTGAAAACCACTGCCTTTATCCACCGGTTCTCTACCTGTGGTCCCAACCCTCACTTGGGGTCGCCTGAGCTTGATGGGGGTCGGGAGATCCTCTTTATTTTAAGAGGTGTATAGAAACCTTTTAAAAATATATACAGTTGGCCTTTATCTCAGCATTTTATCCATTTCTGCCAATAAAACTAAATGAAATTGTCAATTTTAAGATTTAGATTATTATTCAAGATATAAAGTTCTAGGAAAAACCTTGCAGGATAAGAGCACAAAGACCTAAACTAAACCTTTATTCACAGAGCCTTCACTCTACACCAGCCTCGTCCTGTATTAGAAAAATAGTAATTAAAACAACCAAAGAGCTAACAGAACAATGGCCAAACATCAGGGAGATCAAAACATTGAATCTGTCAAAAAGAAGCCCATAAAGTATGTATAACTGTTCAAAACAAACATAATATAGAGAACTGTATTAAACGTTCCTATAAATATCAGGAAAATCATGATGATGTAATATTCACAGGAAATAATCTGCTCAAAATGCATCCAAATCTCTAATTTTACACAAACTTCCTGCAGTTATTGCGTTTACTATTTTACAGTGTGCTAGTTGTTCTATATTTTTGTTGTGATATGTTGAATATTATATGAAATATCCATACAATTTGTTATCCTGTTAGGGTCATGGAGGAGCTGGAGCCTATCCCAGGTGACATTGGGCGAGGGCAGGGTACATCCTGGACAAGTTACCAGACTATCACAGGGCTGACGCATAGAGACAGACAACCATTCACACTCACATTCACACCTACGGCAAATTTAGAGTCACCAATTAACCTGCATGTCTTTGGACTGTGGGAGGAAGTCAAAGTAACCCACCCTGACATAGGGAGAACATGTCACTAATCTTTCATGGTTCAAACCCCCCATCCTCTTGCTGTGAGGCGACAATGCTAACCACTGCACCACGAGCCGCCTAAAGTCTTAAAATGTATGATGAAATAAAGGGAAAGTTTGTTAATTGAACAACAGATAGTACTGGAATACAGCATGGATGTAAAAGGAATGTTGACAAAAAAAGCAAGAGTACAGTTAAATCACTAAATGTAAATGTTTCATATATTTTTGTTACAGGTACCGAGCCCCAGAGGTTCTACTAAAATCTAACTCCTACAGCTCACCCATTGACATCTGGGCTGTGGGATGCATCATGGCGGAGCTTTACACACTCAGACCTCTATTCCCCGGCAACAGCGAGGTGGACGAAATCTTCAAGATCTGTCAGGTGCTGGGAACCCTGAAGAAGGTGAACCATCAAAACAGGGTGTCAAATGTTGTGGTTCTGCTGTCGACATGAATGTATCTTTAAAATCGTGTCTCTCACCATATCAGTCAGACTGGCCTGAGGGCTTCAACCTGGCCACCTCGATGAACTTCCGCTTCCCAAAGTGCGTCGCCACCAGCCTCAGATCCCTGATCCCTAACGCCAGCAACGAGGCGATCACGCTGATGAAAGACATGCTGCAGTGGGATCCTGAGAAAAGACCAAGTGCTGCTCAGGTACATTTTAAAACCTATTCAGTCTGAGCATACACTGGTTGGAATAAACCTACAAAGACTACAGTGAAGACGACTGACTAATGTGGAGGTGACAGTGTTTGCAAAGGGACACAAGTCCTTTGGTGAATGCTTTTATCCAGAGCACCTTGAGTGCAGCTATTTTTAGTGTGGGAGGCCCAAGTGGGAATCAATCAGCTTACCCTTGGCAGTTACTGTAATACCAAATTTGGTATCTGTGTGAACGACTGAGCCAATGCACATTCACAGACTGCAGACACATGGCATTATTAAAACATTTTAACTGCTGCTGAATCTTGAAAACACAAAAAAGAAGTTTCCAGTGCTCCACATATTTACCTCTGCCAAGGTGGTTATCTTTTTAGTTCGGTATGTTTGTCAGCAGGATTACAGAAAAACTACTAGCCCGATTTTAATGGAACTTGGTGGAAGGGTGTAGCATGAGCCAAGGAAGAACCTGTTCAATTTTGAAGCAGATCTGAATCACGGGGCAGATACATGAATGATTTTTCAAATTCATTAACAGTGTGTGATGGGGCATTTGCCCCTGGCATAATAGATGCTAATAAATCTTAAAATCCAATAGATGGTAGTAAAGTTCAATAGTGGCAAAACAGCCAATCGTAAAATAAGATAAATTCAATATCATAATCAACATTCATCAGTAACAGTAATCCTCTGGGGTAGCCTAAAAATGTAGCTGCTCAAAGTTCACACAGAAAGCAGTTGTTATGGAGCATACTGCAACAGTGGTTTCACAGGAGTCATGTTAAGTGTGTGAAATATTTCCAATTTAGAAATACATAATAAATGCACAGCTGAGATTATAAGCTTTCAGCTTGGCACAACCATATTTTGACATCATTCCAATAGTTTAGGAAATATATACAGACATATATTTTGGTTGCACTGGCAGATTTGCATATCATAGAAGACTGGACTATTTGCCTTGGCAGAGGTCTGCACTCTTCTGCAGTTCATTTTTTTTCACAGAAGTTCTTCAGATGTATAAAAGTGGGTTGTTGGCTACCTCAAATTATGTGTCCATTCCTGGTCCTCAGATCAAAAGAATCAAAAGTTTTTCTCATAAAAATGACCTAAGTAGTGTGTATTGTTTTAACAGAATGATGTGGTGTTGTGTCAGTATGCAAGGTGCCATAATCCTCTCTGATGCCCCATCTGTCTGAGCTAGATCAAATGAATGATCCATAATTGTTATATTATCTGAAGCCTAATTTATATACAAGTAATATTCATACTGGTTTACATAAACAATTTGATTGTATTTTCCGATCTCTGCTGAGCTTTTGTGTGAAAGGAATTAATAGCCCTTCCTATATAGACGCTTGTCCCAAATATAGGCCTGTTGATTTCAGTGATTTAAGCAAATGATAGCCTGGGCTATTAATTGACGTTTTACAGTAGGCTATATGCATCACATTTTTCTGTATATTCCTCCCTTGATTAATTTTTTTTATGCTGCAAGCTTCTCATCAGTGGAAAATCTAAATCTTGAGCCTGAGCATGAACTAAAAACAGGATGTCTACGGGTATAAATGAGTTAAATTTAACACTTTTAAAGACCTTTTTAATACCACTTTAAGTGAAATGTCAGACCAAACTTACCATGGAAATATACACCAAGTGAAAATGTAGTCTTTCCTAGAGAAAAACACTGATGTCAGTTCAAATTGAACAGTATGGTCAAATGACACTAATGATACTCTCTGTGCTTACTGCTTTGCACAACTTCGCTAATGAGCAGGCTAGCAAGTCCTTAGCTTAACAATGCAAACTCATTGTGTAATCTGAATGCGCAGACGGGGCAAAAACAGGAGCATACAGGTGTTTTGTAGAAGTCCATTCCTTTCTTAGAATGATGTTTCCTGTAGTGCCAATGCTAAAAAACCTTACAGTAACCTTACTAAAAACATCTTAAATCCAATCCAATCCAAATTATGACAGTTTAGTACTTTTCAGGGCTTTTTAAGGGCCTGCATCCACCCTGTAAAAAGAAGATTATTCATGGTTTGGTTTTTGCACTATGTGTGTTCCAGGCTCTACGGTATCCATACTTCCATGTCGGCCAAGCGCTCGGTGCTCCTCTGAAGTACTTGGAGCAGCACAAGGCTCAGACAAAGATGTCCGAGGCAGCCGCAGAAACAAAGGCCCTGTCCCTCTGTAAGACGGACCCAGAGTTTGGTGAGCCAAGTAGGACACAGCCCTGTAGCCAAACTTCTCACCAGCCCCTTCAGCAGATCCTTCTACCTCAGGACAACATGGAGCCAAGCACAAAACAAGCAGTGTGTTCCAGCACGCTGACAGAGGGGCAACAGGAACCTCTCAGCCTGGTGAAAAACAGGCAACCGGTGAGCCGGCAGGCTGTAGGTCTCACTCAAGTGGAGATTCTAAATGTCAGATTGGGACCCTCTGGGGACTTACAGAACTTTTTTGTTCTGTTTGTTCATTTTGTAGCCTACAAGAGCAGCACCCACAGGAGCAGAGAACAGCATATCTAGGGTGAGGACAGGACGTCGAAGATGGGGCCAGACGTCTTTCAAATCCGTCGACAGCTGGGACGATAGTGAAGACACAGACGCTGGAGTCTCCATCTCCAAAAAACCTACCATCAGCTCTGTGAAGGACAGGGCACTGGGTGGGCCCAGCTGTCGGTTAGACCTCTTTATTTAATGTAAAAGATGTGTTTTCATTCCTGTTTTGAAAAGAAAAAATACAATAACAAGTTTCTGTCCAGATTTCCAGAGTCAAAGAGCAACACAGGAGCAAAGGTGCCGAGCAGCAGCGGGCTGAACAGAGCTGACTCCACCTTGTCTGCCAAGCAGCACTACCTCCGCCAGTCCAGATATCTGCCTGGTGAGAAAACATGATCTACTGAATCACAAAAATCACATGAACGGTTCCCATGCCCTCTGGAAAAACTTTTTGGTTCATCCCCTCCCAAAGGAGGTTTTTTATGTGAGATTAAAAAGTGGCATCTCTGCTTAAAACCAGTGACAGAAGACAAAAAACATCATCAGATCTGGGGTAATTGCTGTGTAGGCTCAGGTACAGTGAGTTCATTATGATTTTCTCCTTTTCAGGCATAAATCCTAAAAACAACTCATCAGTAGGACGTCAGGCAGTCGGCAGAAACCTGTGGGGCAGCTCGTCTTTAACCAGAGGAAAGGTGCCGGAGTTTCCACTGAATAAAGGTAAGAAAGACTCGAGGACACGTGAGGATGTTTATATGTAGCACTGATATCTATTTTGAAAAGCAGGTGTGAGCAGTTTCCTGGGTTTGAGGAGTTCACAGAGTAAAAGAGTCAGTGAAAAATCGCATGATTAAAGTAATTTCAATTACTAGATAATATGCTGACGCAGTGTCAGTGAGGGAAAAAACTTCTTTGGGTCTTTTGAGAAGGGCTACATATTTTTGTAAAGCAAATTTGCCTTGTTTTGGTGCTTTATGGCAGTGGTTCTCAAACTTTTTCAATAATGTACCCCCTTTAAATATTTTTTCAGCCAAGTACTCGCTGACTAGTGCAAAACATTTTTGGTAGAAATACACAGTGAACACACATGATTGCATTTGTTGCAGCAGTTAACAGTTGCATTGAAAAGAGTAATGTTGAATACAAAATGTGGTTTATTGGATGTACAGTTACATTTACATTTTAATTTAACTTATTATAGTATAATTATATTAGGAATCATATAGGAATTTTTAGAGAATGTGTATTTATAAAAAAATCTCACGTACCCCCTGGCAGTACAGGTACCCCTGGGGTTACCTGTACTGCCATTTGAGGGAATGCCGTATGGGAATTAATCTAAGACCCTGGTGTAAGTTTTCTGGTTCTTCTTACCACATGCAGCAAACATCTCATCTAATTTTTGAAGCACTGTACTGATGCTTTTTTTGAGAATACAATTTGGGAGACATTCAAGTTCTACAAAGTTATTGGTATTGGTAAATATAGTTTTGAAACTACTGCAGATAATTACAGCATCACAGTGGTGAAAAGATCAGTGTAACGTGCACGTATTGATTTCTGTTTGAAGCAGTGGGAGCAAAAATTATATAGTGTATATTGCTTTCAGTGACCACAGTGGATCAAAAGGCTTGGGACAGAGTCATTCCTATATAAATGCTGTTTAAATAATTAGCTTGTAGTCAAGTAGTCCGCTTACAGTGTTCATTTGGGTTTTTTTCATACATGACAATATATGGAGAAAAAACGTAAAAAATGTGTTGTTGTTTTTTAACTTTACAACTATGATTCTTTGCCTCATGGTAACTCAGCTACTCCCAGCTGATTACATGAGGCTGGTGCTGCGTGCACATTTAAATTATGACAAGAAAAAGAAAGTCATTTTATCTCAATGAAAAACAGTCTCCTTCAAGCTTAGAACAAACTGACAAAAATGAGTCAATGAGGTACAGCGGTGAAACTTGGGTCCTTCTCAGGCTACCTTGTGTAGTCCACTAAAAAAATATGTAACAGTCATGGCTGCTGGTGATGGAGACAGAAAATGAACGTAGAGAAAGCACCTGTGGTTTCTCGTCAGGTGGATTGATAATAAAGCTGTCCTGTGTTTTTAATAAACAATAAAATTCGGTGAATACAGACGCTTTCCATTTTATTACTTCATAATGATGTAATAAATATACAAATGTCACTTAGTAATCTGAAATGAAAAAAAAAATCAATAGTAATAATCATTCTCTTTTAGTAAAATTCAGATTATTTTCTGATCATTCTGTTGTTTTCCTCCTCTCTTTGTTCTATGTTGTGGTTTTAGACAATAGTCTTTCTAAACCACCAGATAAACGGCCTCTGAAAGAAAAGACCCTGGAGGATCTTGATCTCCCCAAAGGTATCTCTAACATTTAGGAGCAGGTCACCGAATTAAAGGTGGTGTTTGTGACTTATGATGGTGTTTCTACCTTACTGTCATTTGGAGATAATTAACACTGTTGAAATTTCAAGATGAGGCAAATAAATTGAGTAAGTAATGATTTAAGAGAAGTGGTTTACATCTCATTCTTCACTGTCCTCTCCAGACTCCTTCATGAGCAACTCCAACAACCCAAACAAGACACACACATCATCGTTTCAGAAGACTGAAACAGGAGCAGCTCGACAGAGGGTTACACTGGCACCAATAGGAGGGACCTCTGCTGGTGAGAACTTTTTATTTCTTGCACAGAATAATGGTTGAGTCAGATGGTACTGGAAACTTAATTCATTGTGTCTTGAGAACAGTAGTGAGTACATGTCTTTAACGTTCTCTACAGTCATACTTGAGCAAAAACGCCCCCTGGTGTTAGAAAGAAGTCAATGTCCTCCTTAAAGATATGAGAATCTGTCCCTGATGATGAAGCATTCAAGGATTTTTTAGGCAGTACTTTCAGACACTGACATGATGGATCTGTTCAGTATCATGTCTTTTAACCTTTTTTTATCTATTGCCTTTTTGTGACTCTAGTTGATCTGAGAGTTGAGTCTAAAATCAAATCATCCAAGAGCAAGACCTCCTCAAATAAACTGTCGCTCTCAAATGAAGGTAAAGACAAAAATCATCACTATGAGAACAACATATGCAGCTCGGTGTGTCTTCCTGATTTCATCCTAAACGCACTTTCCTTCTCTCTCACTACGATCTCCCAGAATACGAAGGGTGGAAGAGCAGATCTCTGAATCCTCACATCATGGGGCCCAGCGCTACAGGGAGGAACACGTTTCCAAGGAGCACAAACATCCAACCAGTGCACGGACGGGTGGACTGGACTGCCAAATACGGAGGCCACCAGTAGCACAGCAGTCTGCTCTGCTCCACCAGTGACTCATGGGAAAAAGATCCCACTGCACTTTTGCCAGGAAAGACAGACTTCAGAGAAGTGTTTCCTGCTAGTCTGTCGTTACATTTGTTATGCTATTTATATTGTTCAAGTGTCTCATAAATTCTACTGTCAGAATTTTTTTAAATAATAGAGTAGAAAATGAATTTAAGTACACCTTTTTTATGAAGTGGGTGAATTTATTATTTTACAGCAGTAGATATACATTTACAAAATTAAAAAAACATCACCCAACTGTACCCTTGTACCCTTTCCTCTAAAAAATTTTATATTACATTTTTTTTATACAGAATCAGATTGTAATAGAAGACTGCATTGAGGGAATGTTTATGAATGAACAGCATGTGGGAGCATTTTTTTATGTCAAAAATATGTACAGACACACAGAAAGAGTATATATATATGTGTATTTTCAAGTTGTATGTGTTTTCTTTAGCATCCCAGTGATGATCTTCACCACCATCAGTCCACTGAAAAGAAACATTTATATAGTAAATGTGATAATTGTCTGTTTGTCTCAGGTCAGTAAATGCAAAGGTCTACAATCTACACTGGCGCAGCAGCATCTGACAATAAAAGAAAATATGTCTTACCTTGCTAAAGTCATTAAACCAGCTGGCATGAACTTCCACGAGTTGAGAAATCGCAGTCCCATCACCACGGCCAGTGTCCCCGAGGTGCCTGCAGGGAGACAGTTGTTGTCATGTATTTATGAAAGCTGCAGTTGGACTGTCACACTGTGACAAACTAAACTTGCTCACCGAGTGAAAGCCAGACATTCTTGGGATTTTGAGATGCCAGATAAGCACCGACTGCAGCCAGCAGGCCAAAAAGGAGCCCTGCAGCCAGAGAGGTGACGCTGCCTGCGGAGGAAACACAGCTGGGTTTTATTTTGAACTGTTTAATTATATTTGGTGCATTTTTTTTTCTCTCAACTCTCCATTTTTGACCTAAGAAACTAATTATCTACATTTTATCTGCAGAATTATACTGTATGTACACTAAGATGCCAGTTTATTAGGGACAACTAGCTATAAGACATCAGCCCTGCAGAAGAAAAATCAATCTTCATTAAGGTTATAATATCCAGTTTTGTTTAAACTGATTTAGAGAGGTGTTGTGTCAACATCATGATCATTTTGGACGATTTTGTGGTTATACTGAGAAGTGTTTCTTATATTTATACACCTTACTTATTTCACTGAGGTCAGACTAAATAATGAAAACACTTCTAAGTGTGAGGGTTTACTGCTTTTCCTTTTAAAATTATTTTATGTCATATTTTTAAATTCTATACTATTAGTACTGTATGAACCAAACAATCAACTGAATAATCAAGTAAATAATTAGATGATGAATTCACAATGAAAGTATTTATTATCATTACATTAGTTTGAGTCCTGTACAAAATAGTTAACAATGAGCTCCATCTCATACAACTACAGCAGTAAAATGCTGTTTTTATATTAATGTATGAGTGATAATATTAAAGTAGAACAGTAACGGAGGCATTTTTATACTTTTAAAATACTTGAAGTACATTTTTCTGATATGACTTACACACTTTTACTCAAGAAACATTTTCAGTTTGTACTTTTAAGTACGGAAAGTTTCTGAATAACATTATTTCCTCCACCACTGTTATATCTAAACACAAACTATGTTGGTGTGTGTCTCTCCTACCTGCTTTAACATAACCCATGATTCCTCCTGCTGACACCAGAGCAGCATAGGTGAACCCAATCCAGTCTACAGCCATGTCAGGAGACCACAAACCTGCTGCTGTAAATCACTTTATTTTAACACAAACTGTCAACAGCTGAACAATTACAAAATAGCGATAAAGTGTCTGCCAATCATTGAGCCATTAAAATATTACCAAAAACGTATGAAAACTAGCCCTACCTGAATTTGAAAACAAGCTTGGCACACAACTTCCGCACCCTGACCATATCCCTTCCGGTGTACTACGGCGCTTTCAGAATAAAAGTACGTAACTGTTTTTCATTATTTTTAACTGATTATTTCTCATCAGGTTTGAACAGAGCCAAACGAAACACGTGATGTTTCAAACTCGACTCATGACGATCATACCACCAAGAAATCAAATATATATCCCTCAGAACATACAATATGCAGCTGTGCTTTATCGCCTCCCTGTGGTCACCATGAGTAAATGCATGTGACAATGAAACTCAAGCTAAAAAAAAAACAACTGTTCATGGATTATAAAACATTTTTATTGTTGGCTGTGTCATTTCTATTGTCATTTCTCTTCTTTTCAATGTTGACAGCCAAATATATTCACAAAGTCTGTTCTTAAAAGGCTGTAGCAATCACAAAAAGCACATGCATATGTGACAAAGTATAAAACAGTCCATGAATGAAAAAACAGATTTATTTTCCAATTTATTTTCCAGTGCCCTTTTTCTTCTTTTTGGGTTTGCTCTCGTCTTCCAGAATGACTTCTTCTGCTGTGATTCGGACTCTCTTCGTTTTTGAAAGCTCCTGAGCGAGCTCTGCGAACAGGAGCGAACAGAGGGAGTGTGTTACACAGAAGTTAAACCACAAGGCTCCTTATTCTAGGAAGAGAAAGCTGAACCACCTACAGTGCATCCCTATCAACATGGAAACTAAAAAGACCAAAATCGCCAGCCAGTCAGTTTAACATCTAATATCTATAGATATAGACGTGCCATGACATGCAACGAGAGTCAGTGTTTTCAGGACCTTCAGACGTTGTTGCCCGAGCTGCTGGTTCCTCAGCGATCTGCTGCACTGATGAAGGTTTCCACACAGCCAGGCACGTCAGTCTGGCCATTGTGTTCACTTCCCCAAGGAGAGAGGGAGACTCGAGCTCCTGTTGGACAGTAAGAGTACATTGCTAGATCAGGTAACAACAGTGTCACTTTGCTAATCTTTGCTTTTATTATAACAGGTTTTATTATGTCAGACATTTTCACTACTTATCTGACTATATCTGCATATCTTATTGTAGTTATTATTGCTTGAACTTCATTACTCTGATTTGCTGAGTAGATACAGTATGTAAATTGGTCGTTGTTTTAAAACATACACTGCTGCTGCAAATTCAGTGTTGTTGAATTTAAATGTTCATGTATAACACTATAGACGTGCCTCTTTTAGATGGAGTTTCCACATTTTGATGAATCCGTCGTTTGAAGCCGTCACCAGCACGCAGTAATCCTCCATCATGAAACTGTCAACTGCTTTCACTCTGAAATCACAAGAGGATATAAATTTCTCTGTCCTCATCATCAGTAATGCATGCTTAGAAATACAACTCAAAATACTTTAAATACATGAATCTGCAAAATAAAAAACACTATGAATTTACCTGGTTTCATGAGCCTTAAACTCACACACCCATGTTTTTTTTCCTACATCACATAACCTCACAAATTCATCGTCCCCTGCGACGGCCAGGATGGAATTCTGAAAAACAAGCAGGATTACAACATCTATGTTAAGTGCAACGTCTACATTTTTCAACCTATTCTCCCCATGTTTTGTGTCTAAGTGACTAATGGGAACAACAGTTTTTGAAAGTGGTCAAGTATTGAGCCACAACGCCGCAGCCGGCAGCCACAAAATGCTGCGATGCAATCCTTCTGGACAAAATGCACCATCAATTTATGTCAACTAAAAGTGTTTGTTTTTGCCACTGGCAGGTCCAGATTGTTATTATAAGTGTCTGACAGCATTATGCAAAGGACTCAAACATTTTTCTTACATTTTCGCTCAACCTGACTGTTTGTTTTCGTGTCTATCCAAGGCTCACTCAATGAGAAGCCTTGCTGCAGCGCTCTCTCTCAATACTGGACCAATTAAAAAAATAGTTGTACCCATAAGTCACTTAGAAACAAACACATGGGAAAACGGGGTTCAGGGTGAAAAACTACAAAATTTCCCCTTGAAATTACAGGGTTTGTTTTGTTGATGTTGCTTATTACTGAAGTGCAACAAGCTCTATATCACATATACAGTAAGTGCAGCTTTTGTCAGAACTCACATTTAAGAACTTAACAGATGAGATCCTCTTGGGGTTTTTGACTGTTCCTGTCACAGAGGCTGTCTCCAGGTCGTAGATGCTCACTGTGTCATTCACCACGGTCACATATTTATCTCCATCTGGAGACCATCTGACAATGTGCGCATCTGTGTAAAGCATTGAGAAATAAAGGTTGAACTCATTTCAGACATAGTTCTGTTGCTAAAAGAACATAAACAGAACATTTCCTTCACTTCACAGTCCAAGAGGACGCTTACTCTGTTTTATGTTTTTGATGAAGGCCGATCGTCCGTTAGTCAGATTCCATGTTCTACAAGAAAAAAAAAGTCACAACAATTATTTTTGATTCCCTGTTAAACTAATCATCTGCCTGACAGAGTTTCCGTGAGTTTCTGTGAATTTTACCTGAGAGTCTTATCTGTCCCAACTGAAAGTGCAAGTTTTCCAGACGGATGGACGGACAGCGATGTGACATGACCACTGAGGAAAACAACAACATTAAGCAAGTTACTTCACTTCGTCCCATCAAACAAAAAATACATGTCAACAATCACACAAACAAAATCAACTCAGTGCTTCTGCAGCAGCAGCTCTCTCTCTCTCTCTCTCTCTCTCTCTCTCTCTCTCTCTGTGCTTACTGGTGAGCTTTGATGGATTTGAGACACTCCCACTTCTTTGTGCTCCACACACATATGAGTCCATCTTCTCCTCCGCTCAGTAAATGAGACGCCCCATAAAACTCCAGGCAGGTGATGGTACCTGTGTAATAGATGGAGGTTTGCGTCAGGTGTACTTATATTTTATTTCATGATAACTTCTGCACTATTTTATGTTTAATTTCTTGTGTCTGGGATTCTCATATTTACATACATATTTTTTTTTTTAATTTATTTTTTTAAATAGTAATAGTAGCATTATCGGAGGGAGCCTGAGACAAAAAAATTTCACTGCCAACAGCTGCTAACTGTCCATATATACTCCATCACTGCTGATTCCTTCATATTTCCATGTAGAAAGTTTAATTACTTCACATGAATATCACCACAGGCCACAGACAATGTTAGACATCCATAGGAAGGCCCTGTGGGGAGATCTTGTTGCCACTGATCCACAGCTACTTGTCAGCATGCATACCTTGATGCCAAACAGAAGTCACTCACCGTCATGATGCAGCAGAGCTCCGTGTTCAGTCCTCTTCTTCATGTCATAAAGCTGTATGGTCTCATCTTTGCTTCCTGTGACAACAAACCTCTCACTGGCTGCAGCAGCTGATATGGATGCAGTGTGGGCGTGATGTGTGAAGTCTGCCGTGGCTGTCCACTCCTGCATGACAAACAAAAACACGTGAAACAACTGGAAATAATGGACACTTTGCAATAAGTGAAATGCTGATCCTGAAAAAAGCCCCATAGCATTTAGGATTATCAGTTGGGGTCACCAAATGCATTAAAAACAAAAGGTCACATTCTCCATCATCCCATTAATATACATTAAACCTTTGGCATTACACAGATTGTTGCTCTGCAGGTCTGCCTACCAATCCCAGTAAATACAACACAGTAACTATTATACACAACTACAGAATAAGACACTCAAACATACCTTCTCATCCGTTTTCACTCGGTAACCAAAGGCGATCTGCTCGTAGCTCCCAGCAATCAGCTCCAGTACAGCTGCCATGCCGCCACTTGGTCAGGGGGCTAAGCTAGCCGGCTAGTTAGCTTTTAAACTTTACCTCTTCCTATCGCCTGGGTTAAGCAACAGCTAATAACAGCTAGTAACAGTCCAAGCAGAGACCTACACGAGAAACACCGCCACTATAAATAACGTGAACAACGTGGTGAACCTATTTAAACATGACTATTGACTTGCTACTTTTGACAAACCCACTCCAAATCCAAAACAACGTGTGCGGCTCGTGCGCATGCGCAATAATCTACTTCCCTCCATTAGGTGGGTGGTGGTTTTCAAAATAAAAGGCAGTGGTGTGAAAACATGCGTTTTTGAGCCAGGCATTTTTGATGCTGATTTATATACTTTAACGATGTGTAACGTTATAAGCGTGTACTATCTGTAAGCCTCAAAACAAACAAACAAACAAACAAGCAAGCAAACAAGTAAAAAGCACCCCCCCCAAAAAAGCCAAAAAATAAAAAATAAAAATAATCTCAAAATTGGACAAGGACCTTGTAAAAAACATATTCTTGGCCTCATTTCGAGGAGTTATGATGCTGTGAGAAAAATTAAGTGACTGTTCAATAGTAAATGACAATGAATGAGACTGAAGCCTGCCACCGCAATAATTAGTTATATAATAATTGAGAAAAGCTATAGTTTATCAACTTAAATTTGCATTTAAACTACATAAAAATACAGTACAATAAGCTTTTGTTAATAGGCTATTTCCTAATATGTCTTTGAACAATGGAATACTTTGGGGTTTATGGTTAGGGTTAGGGGTCTAGAGTTACAACATTTAACTTTATATTAATAAATCATATGAACCCATAATCCTAACCTTGGTTATAACAACTCGTCAGATCTTTTATAATTTCCCGACAGAATATTTTAGTTCAGAGAGCCCAGGGTCTTCATGTTAGTTGCTGTTTCCAGCAAAATAGTCTCATTTTTTGTTCATTTGCTTGAACTCAGGTTACAGAAATACAATTAAACAACTGTTTGTAACTAATGTTTTTAAGACAAAGCATCAATTAAAAATCAATGCATGTTCAATAATCAGCTGATCTCTATGAATACCAAACTTTGCTCACAGTAAGCCCATTGTACATTTTGTATTACTCTACTACGACCACAGGATGAGCCCCGCCCATCTAATGACAGAGGGGAGGGGCGAGGGCGTCTACGTGTCTCATGATTGGCTGGTTCCGTTGTACACATCATGATTGACGCCTTAGATAACAGTCCGCAACTATAGTTTTTCAGAGGATGAGAAGTCTCAGTGAATTCCTCCGCTGAACAGAATCATGGCAAGAAGGTAAGGTTTGGATTATAGATAATAGAGATACACCAAGATAAGTTAAGTTTAAAAATCTGTCTTCAGTTCTTGTTTTGTGCAGGTGTGGAGGACACATTTTCAGCCACTTTTAAGCCCGAGGCGTTCAACCAAGACAGAAATATTTGGTGTAAACATAAGCCAAAGTGTAACATGATACGTCTCATGGTTGTTTTTAATGGAAATGTCGAGAAAAAATTAAAGGTTAGCAGGTTTTATTTCTTAAATACAAATGTCCATCTGGTTCAGACCAACCAACAGCTGCTATCAGTGCAGAGTACAGTCAGTACAATGGATATCTGCATGTTGTGTGTTTGTATTTGTTTGTGTGTGAGTGCTGCAGGGTCTGGTAGAGATTAGGGGGGTTGTATTATATAACAACAGGACAGGACCAGACTAGAAACAAATAGCCTCTGCTGCAGTCAAAGTGTGAAGCTGTTCTCCCTTGTGATATTCAACTGAAGCCTGACTAAATTAAGATCAGAGAAGTTTCTGTACTGCAATGTGCTCCTTCCTGTCATTTGCTTCTTACTCAACTTTTTTTCCCCCTGAATGTGTCAGACATCTGCTCAGTTTATATGACAGGAAGGGAGGGACAGTTATTTTTGATACTTGCAATGGCATTGTCACTTGAAGACAACGCACAGTGATGAGGGGACGGAGCAGACACAAAGGCTTTAAACTCATAAAAGCATCTGATCATGGTGTCATATTAAACAACCCTGAATCATATTTCTTTGGCCAAGTTTTAATAGCACCCATAAAAACAGCATCTGGAAGGTGCATGTATCTCAAGTTACAACCTACCTCAAAGCCATGCAGTTGTAACCTAATGATGGAGGCGTGGTTCCTTTATGGAGCTATGGTGTTCCCTACTAGTATATTGCTTTCTTCTGCAAGCATTGTGTTGTCTATAAAAGGTGCAAGACAGGTCCCCTTGTACAGTGCAACAAGCTCATCCTGTGGCTCTCTGGATAATACCTGATAAACTTGTTTCAAACTGGACTGTCAACATGTATCCTGTCATTTTGGCCATGTACGTACAGTATAACATCTGGAGGTTAAGGGTCAGCTCACCTAAATCACTGAAGAATACAGTGTCCCCATAGTTGTGTGTAGCCAGGGTAAAACGTAATTGTATTATTTGATTTTTAGGCCACAGAAATCTCAGAACTTCTGCAAATAAAACTAGACTACAGTGTCTGCAAGGGGAAGTACCACTAAGGAGAAAGCGGAATAATGTTTTTTAGTGGTTTTTAAACAAATGCAGCCACAATATGATCCCAGCATTTGAAACATCCTTTTGTTTAATCAAGAATGTGTAGGATATTGTATATTTTAAGGGTCACCTCTCACACTGACTATTTTGTTCATGTTTTCCATTTAGGTACATCATTGTAGGTATCCAGATGCATGTATTAATGTTGAATAATCAGCCCTACATTAAAACTAATCACCTACAAATGCTTTAATTTGCATTTTTCTCATAGATTCTTGCTTGAATCCTGTGCAGCTGTTATCATTTTTGCTCTCATCTATGTTGTAGCTCCACTCTCTCACACTTTAATGCTTTTGTGTTATTTATTTTTACTGCTTTGACCACCTGACTCTACCTCTGCTGCATGGCCACAGCTCCTGCTGGTCATGTTTTGTCGACGCTTTGGAACGTATCTTCTCCACTACAAGGTCACCGGTTGTCATTCATGTGTTGTACTCATATGTGACGATATATTTTTCTCTTTATTGGGCCTTAACTGAAGGACTTGTCTTGGTATGTTGCAGCAACTTCCTGTTAACTACAGTTATCTGGATGAATTAATCAGGCAGCACACTGTCATAAAAGGATGCCGATGAGGGGGAGGTTTCCTGAACGACACTATTTGGTTGGTTTAACTGGTTGATTTAATCAGTGGTGGTAGAACAAGAGACGTCTTTCAAACTCATGCTGGCTGTGGAAAACAAACATCTTCTTCTTCTTTTTTAACCCAAAGAACAGGCTTTTTTCACAGAAGACATTTAGCTGCTTCCGTTTCAGGGTCCTTATTAGTAACGTGATTTTCCCTGTGTAACAACTCAAAATGTCTGCTGTCAAAAAAAAAAAGCCTTTTTTCACTTTCTTGGATATCTTTATAAGTTTGACCAGATTCCAAAATGTGTTTGTTACAATGTTTTATCACAGTAAACAGT
Source organism: Epinephelus fuscoguttatus (assembly GCF_011397635.1). Classification (NCBI taxonomy): domain Eukaryota; kingdom Metazoa; phylum Chordata; class Actinopteri; order Perciformes; family Serranidae; genus Epinephelus; species Epinephelus fuscoguttatus. The sequence continues at coordinate 15,923,594 of NC_064766.1, read as the reverse complement.
CCAACCAGGAGCTCACTGAGGTGCTGAACGACCTCTGGCGCCTGGATACAAACCGTCTCAAGCCGGGGACTGATTACATAATTTCCCTCCAGGTCAGCACCACAAGTCTGCCTTCATTGCCTCTCTGCAGTGCAAAACACTACTGAGATGCATGCAGTACATGCAAACCCCAGAGAGTTACATGCTGATGTCTGTCTGTGTATCTGTGTGTGTTGTGTTCAGGGGAGAGCAGGTTATGTGGCTCAGGGCAGCAACTATGCCAGAGACAGGGCCAGGGCCCCACTCTTCACATATGTCAATGAAGACAAACTCAGGAGCATTGAGACATACTTACGTAAGTACCAGTGCATGTAATCTATTAAACTCCACCTTAAAAACCATCTTTAACAAGCGTGTTTTTTAAAATGCAGATTTCATCAACTTGCTGGACAACTATGAGATGTCCACGGGTGTAGCAGAGACGGTGACGTCAGAGGAGCTTCAAGAGAACAGGCTCTTCATTGATTCCATCGTGGAGACCGAGCTCATGAAGGTGCAGTGGCTGTGAGAGAGAGGGAGCCCATCTCTTTAACACATCTATCATCACAATCAGACAGCACACACTGATCCTACACAGCAGCTGTTCACACTCCTGGTTACCTCCCGAAATGCTGACAGAGATTCAAGCTGTATTCCACTCTGTGACACTTTTATAACCATTTCGTTACAGGCTGAAGCAGTTAGCGGACTATTAAGAAGTTTTGCTTAACATGATGTCCAGCATAAGAATGAATATTTGAATGAAATGTGTATACAGCATGCACCCAAAAATTCAGCTACAGACTGCACAAAAGAGTTAAGATTCAGTACAGTGGATGAGTAGAATGCATTCAACTGTATACCATATGCCAGTGGTTCCCAACTGGTGGATCGTGGTCCAAAAGTGACTCACAAACATGTCAAGTTTGTAAAGAGCACACTTTATTTTTAAGTACAGAGAATGTCCATCACAGAGTTTTTATTCTGAGGTGCCATTTCCTGCTGTAGAGTGCCTGAATAATGGACAGCTATTTGACGGAGATAGCAAACTAGCTTGACGACATGGCCAAACGCAAGTATGATGCTACATGTATTAATCAGAATCAGAATTACTTTATTGATCATTTACTTTATTGTGAAACAAGTACAAAGAAAGCTAAAAGTTGGTGATAACTAAGAAACTATCAGGAGCAACTACAACAGGCAGCATGCACGGTCGACACATGCGCATCAAACTGTGTGGACCACGAACCAATGACTAAGGAGAAAAATGGACCCTGTGGCTGGACCAATTGGGAACCACTGCCACATGCTATCACAATATAAAAATACCATACTGTAACTTATCTTTCATATATCCTCCTGAGACGCTGTGTCCTCATATCAGGACATCACATTTTGGGTTTACTGCACGTTATACTCCATTCTGCTTAACGTAGACCTTGTTTGTGGACACTTATTTGTGCCATCCAGTGGTAGTAAGGGCACAATACAGTAATCAATGTTCAAAAAAAGGATGCCAGCCATCTCTGCCAAGTCAGTCTGCAGCCGATCCTGACCGACACAAAAGTGGACAAGGTCCAAAACCTGATCACATTTTATGGTTGAAACTTGTTCATTTTGACCAATTTTAGCAACCGTAACAAGTTAAGACACTGTTAATGAGGAAGTGCTCATTTGAGGACACTGGGACTTGATTATTGTCTTGTTTGAGGACACTGGGACTAAATTATCGATTTCAAACTTATCGTGTCCTACAAATCCCACATAGCTAGGAGAAATTAATTAACCAAATAAAAGTTCAGATCTCAGGAGGATATTACACTTTTTGTGTGTGTGTTGTGCATCCTTATCTCCACCACGCGTATCGCAGTGCACCTGAAAATCGCTTATTTCTTCCACCCCTAGTGATAACCAGTATATGAGCCCAGTGCAGAGCAGCGACAATTTGCTAGCCAGGATACACACACACAGAGACACACATGCACTAACATGCATCTGCAGCCAGACCGGCTACCACAACAAGAAACAGAGAAGCTCAGATTACAACACACACAGAGGGAGTGTGACTTCATTCTCTGCTCAGGGCATCATTACACCACTATATCTTCACTTAGCAAGTTGTTTACTGCTGTATTAATGCTCTGAATGTTGTGAAGAGCTCCTTTAATAGCTGCTCTAGCTGCTTTATAATATTAATAATAAACTTTATTTGCAAAGCGCTTTTCAAAATAAAGTTACAAAGTACTTAACATGGTTGATCCTGGATTAAAAACAATGCGGAATTCAAGCAAATAAAATGAGGCAATTCTATGAAACACAAGATAGGCTATATATAAAATATATGAAATAAGCAGTGTGCTAAAACTAATAAAAGGCTTTTTGAACAGATACGTTTTAAGAAGTGATTTAAAAGATGTCACTAATTCAGCAAGCCTTAGAGAAGCCTGGTCACCTTTTGTTTTGAGCTGGGACTGAGAACAGCCAATAGAGCCCTGCGGATCTGAAGATGTGACCCAACTCATAGGGCAGCAGTATCTCAGCAATGTAGCCAGGGGCTAAGCCATGAAGTGCTTTAAAAGTGATCAGTAAAATCTTAAAATCAATTCTAAAACTGACTGGTAACCAGTGAAGAGAGGTTAAAACAGGGCTGATATGGCCATGTTTTCTAGTGTGAGTTAAAAGCCGAGCAGCTGCATTTTGTACCAGCTGAAGCCGTGAGAGCTGCTTTATTACAAGATCCTCCTCAGGGAGTTTGCTCAGCTGTCATGGGTATGTAGATGTTCAAATATCTGTTTTTCTGAGCATTTTTAAGACTTCTTGTTCATATTGCCTTAAAAGTTTGAAACATTTTTACTATTCCCAAGCTTGAACTGTCATCATACTGTTTTCTCTTTGTAGTGTGCTCACAAGTATCTGGTCAAGAAGGGGCAGTCGTCATCAGACCCTGGACAGTTCAAGAGACAGCTGTACGACATCTGGTTCCGCCTCTACCACAGGGACAGAAATGGAGGGTGAGTTTCAAAGTAACAGCAGGGGGAGCTACTGCAGTGTAGAGAGATGTGATACTAGAGGTGAGCAGAGAGCACACAGGTTTAATCATCTACAGAATAACTGGTGGAAGTCCACCTTGACTGTTTTCTGCTGCTGAATAAACTGGCATGGAGACAGATGAATATTTTTCTCAAGAATCAAAAAGGAATCTAAATTTTTACATGAATAAATACAGCGATACAACAACGATACATTTGTTTGTTACACTGAAAAAAATCTTAAAATTGCATGCATATAATATTCAGCTGCTTCTGTAAAGAAGGGTTGCAGGTGGTGTTACATTGAGTGCTTTCATTTGGTATCTAGGCAGCAATGCAAACACAGTAGATTAGAGGAAATAAAGTTCTAATCTCAGATGACTGAGGTCATACGTGGAGACTCAATAAGCCTGTCTTTGAAACTTATTGTTGTTTTTTTCATCACAGAGAGGATTCCTGTGGCTTTGAACATGTGTTTGTGGGAGAGACCAAGTACGGCCAGGAGATTATGGGTCTCCACAACTGGGTCCAGTTCTACCTGCAGGAGAAACACAACCATGTTGACTACAAAGGCTACAAAGCAAGAGACAACAAAGATACAGTAAGACAACACTTTGTTACCATGTGCATTATGAAGATCTTCAACACTCTAAACACCTAATAAATTATGTATGTATGATTGTTTTACAGCCTGATGAAGACGACCACGTCCTGAATCTGCAGTTCAGTTGGAAAGGCCTGGTGAAGCCGGTCGGTGGCTGTTTCATTGGTGTCAGCCCAGAGTTTGAGGTGGCTCTCTTCACCATCATCTTCCTCATGTCGAATGAGAAGATGACGTCTGTGATGGTGAAAGTGGACGAGTACGTGCTGGAGCTGGTTGTCTATCGGCACGGGAGATCCATCGGCACGTCCTACCCTAAACTGCTCAGCAGCAACCACAGAGATCTGTAATATCACTACATCTGAGCTGTCAGGTGTCAGCTGTCAGCTGTCATGTAAACATTTATATTTACAGTTTAACAATATGTGTTACACTTTCATTTTGTACCTATGCAGTATAATCCAAGACAAATCCAGATCAGGTTCTCTTTGCACTAAATGTCAGGCTCAAAGTGTCAATAATGAACAAAGTTTTCAGCCTAAACCTCCTGATCTGGATTGATATCATGGAAGGAATATAACTTTTTATTAATCATTTTTACATGTTATTCTGTATACTGTTATTGAGTAAAAAATACTCTGGTTACAAAGTAGTGCTGTCATTTTTATCCTTTAATGTTCATGTAATTAGGCCAGATATTTCACAATATTTAGAGAGATAATACAAAAATTAAGTATCGTTAGATTCTGTGTTTCTGATAGCTATAAAGTGTGGTCTCTTTTGCCTTGATTTTAGTCTGTCAGGTAGACTTCCTTTCAAGCAACATAAAAATCAAAGAGTAAACTCTGATAAAATCATGTCATCAAAAGCTGAAATGAATGAAAGTTCCAGTTTTTACCATAAGTCATTGTCACCCAAAGTATTATTTCTGATTACACATAAATGTAGCACAGAAACAACTATTTGGCAGCAGTACCATGACCTGACTAACTGGGCAACAACAGACTGTGAAGAAGATAAAACAAAGTGCTTGATGCGGCTTTATTAAAGACAGTTGGGAGCACTTTTCCAGATTCCTGACATTAAAAAAAGATATAATATCTTGATATAATAATAAAGCCAGAAATCTGATAATAAAGTTAGAAATTCTGAGATATTTTTATGATTTGAATATAATTTTTTTTTCATTTATTCTCTGAAATGTGCAATTTTTAGGGGTTTAGAAAGGAATTATTCTGATGTTTTTCTGCAGTCATAAAACAAATCCCTCAGATAGAAAAATATTTTTATATCCAATCATATTTGTTTTTATGAATTGTATTTAATGTAAAACACTCACATTGTATATACATTTTTAAAAAAGAAAGACGTTTATCATATATCAATTACACACATTTGTATATAGTATATTTAAATGCTTAGTTTGCTATGTTTTTGAGTGTCTTGGCACAGGAAAGTCATTGTACAGATTTCTGGTGTTTCCCATGCAGATGCTGATGAAACTTAAATCATGAGATGACTGTAAAAAATGAAATTATGACAGTGTAACTTATTACACAGTTGCAGATTCATTTCTTACTTGCCTAACAGATTTATTTGTGCATTATTTATCCAGTCTATCAGGAGTCATGTCATGTCAGGGCTGCACCTTTAAAATTAGCCCTGGACGCTCCCTCGCTCTGCGCATGCGTACTCACACTAACCCATTACCATGTCAAACCACAGAAATGAAACTGTTCCTCTGAAAAAAACCTGATGAAGTGCTGAACGAGCAGGTAAACACACTCACGTTATATAACCCTGGGCAAAACTCTACTTAAATGTTGCTTACAGCGGCACAAACAGTCGTCTTCTTTCTCTTAAACAAACTTTTCGAGTTAGAGGCGACAAACATGGTTAGCTAGCAGCTAGCCGTTCAGCTAACATAACCGTCAGTTGGGCAGCTCGTTGCCACTCACTCTCTGTCTGGGAGCCACCTGACAACCGCTCACATGATTTTAACCGCTGCGCACAGACTGATGACATTATACATCAGGAAACCGATTGTTTTTATGTGTTTGTAGTTTGTATCGCTGGAGTGTCGCTTGTTAAACAACAAGCCACAACAACAACAACATGTTTGGGAAGAAGAAGAGAGCTCCGCAGCCCAGAGGCCAGGGCGCTGCTGCTGCCAAGCAGGTAACAACAACAACAACCGGCACAGATGTTTTATGTGACGTTTTCCCTGGACAGTAGCTGTCATGGTGTTATCTTTTACTTCCTGGTTTCAGATGGGTCTGTTTGTAGACCTGGACCCTGAGCAGATGATGATGGGGATGGAGGGGGATCTGGACGACCCTGACCTGGAGGCTGAACTTGCTGCTATCACTGGAAATAAAGCTGCTGCTGGAGGAAGAGCCAAACCTAAGGGGAAAAGTGAGTGCTGTGATGTATACTGCTGTAACCAGTTAATACCCATGCCCATGCCTGGTGTCAGCACTACAGCCTCACCGATACCTGGATGTTTGAGGCAGACACCAATTATAAGATAAAAGAGTTTAAAAAAATCTGATAATGATAACTTCCCTTAAATTTGCTTATTTAAAGGTCTAGTGTGTAGAATTTACTGACATCTAGCGGTAAGGTTGCAGAGCCAAAACTTCCCCTGTGTGCCAAGCGTGTCGGAGAACTACGGCTGCTGACACGAAAACGCGAATGGCCCTATCTAGCACCAGTGTTTGGTTTGTCTGTCCTGGGCAACTGTGTAACAACATGTCGGTCTCTGTGGCAGAGGATCCGCTCCGTACACAGATATAAATGGCTTATTCTTAGGTAATAAAAACACAATAGTTTGTATTTTCAGGTGATTATAAACTACATACATATTTATGAATATTATTGTCCATTTCTGCCAATTGTTGGCCCTAAATTCTACACACTGGACCTTTAATAATTGTGACTAAGACATTTATTAGGCAGGACATTTTACAGTTAAAAAAATAAACATTAGTCTCTGGTGGACAAACTATAGATTGGTGATCCTGAAACATATCTTTGGCATTTCTGTACTTAAAGTTCATGAATTAGCAGCTGACATATTGCTAATACTGCTATATTTGCAAAAAGCTACTATTGGCCAACATAACAGCTTGGTTGATTTATTCTAGTACATCTACTATAGTATCAAAAGTGTGTGGACAACTTAGCATTACTAGTGTGATCCAGCCCTCTAACTCACTCCATACATCTAGGATTTTCTCATTGATTATTAGGCTAGAACTGTTCACCCATATGCTGTATCACCCCTCTACTGGGATGGCATTTCCAACCCATGCTCCAGGAATTTGCTTCCATTTATTCACAACAGCAGAGTAGACAGAGAAGTTGCGCACTGGTCTGACTCACAGTCGACATTTCAGTTCATCTCAATGTTTTTAATGGGGTTGAGGTCGAGAGTCTCTACAGGCCAATCAAGTTCTTCTGCACCAAGCTGGAAAAACCATTTCCTCATGGATCTCTCTTTGTGCACTGGGGTTATGGTCATGTTGAAACAGGAAAGACCATCTCCAAACAATGAGCGCGGTTACATGCACACTAATAAACCGATCATTATCTGATATCTGGAGTTACCTGATTATTCAAGTGGTCATGTAAACAGCATAATCCGATAGGCTTTATAAGATAAAAGCCATTATCTGATTATGATTATGAAATCAGATAAACACATCTAGCTTTTTCCCCAATAGTCAGATTATTCGGTGCATGTATACACTTTAATCTGGTTTCTTTCGGGTTTTGCTATTTTATACTCCCACTCCACTACATTTTAGAGGGAAATATTGTACTTTCTACCCCACTACGTTAATCTGACAGCTTTTGTTTCCTTTCAGATAAAGATTTTACATAAAATAATATATTTTTATATTATCAGTGTTTAAATTGTCACTTTTATTTTATCTTACTTATATGTTATGCACTTTGTGTGACAAGTTTATATACAATACAGTTGTATATTGCACTTTGCAGTACTTTTACTATGAATCTACCCAAAGTATGTAAAATTGGCTCCGCATTGATAAACTACACATTAGAATGCTCTCACATGTATTTGTTAATGATAAAAACAAACAGTACTGTAAGAATATAAGCTGTCAGCATGATGAGTGCTTTATTCTGCAAATATATGACTTGCGTACTTTTCGAGGTTTTTCAAGGATATGAGTACCTACTGTAACAGGAAGTTTGAGTTTTATGTCATGTACTTGGGGAGAAATCCAACTGAAGGAGTGAATCATGTAAACCAGGTTTTTCTGATTGTCAGATTATTGAAATTCACGTAAACGCGTCAAATCGGATTATTACCATTACCTGATTATTCCCAGTTCCCATCTGATTATTGTGCGCATGTAAACGTGCTCACTGATTTCTGTCTCCTAAAGGACTTATTACACTGTTATCTGCTCCTTTTAATCTTCTTTTTCTTTACTCCAATAAAAAAGTATGATGTTTTGAGCCCAAATTGACTCTTTGACTGGTACAGAAGAATTAACATTAACATCAGGACTACAAATAATAGTATTTTGAGTCCATTGGAAAGTACAGTTACAGTTAGAAGTGTGTATGTGGACACATTATTTTTATTCAAATGGCCACATAGCATGATTGGATACATCTAAGTTGGCAAAAACAATATGGCAAAGAAACACTTTTCCATATTTATTATCCTGGCAGAATGGTTATGGTAGTTATAGATAGACCCTGCTGACATCTACGTCATTACTGCTCTATCATGTAATATGTGTTGATGATCTCAAATACAAACCCAGCTGGATACATGGCATCATGTTTGTGTCATAGGCCCGCTGCCCATGGAAGACATCGCAAAAATGGCAGATGAGTGTATGAGAGATGTGGATGATGATGAAGATGACAGTAACCTGGAGGACGATGAAGATCTATTGGTTGGTGTTACTGTATATTTAGAACTGCTCTCATGCCAGAGTTTGTGGCTGCTTAGATTTTGAGAGTCCATTTATCAGACAAAAGAAAACTGTATTTCTTTTGGGCCTTTTGGCTGTCAGCCACATGGTTTAAATGTCTTGTTGCCTTCAAACACTAAGAATCCTAAATGTGTCAGTCCTGGGACAAATGTAGACGACCACTGTGTATCTTTTTAGCCAGGATTTTTATTGTTTTAGTTTCTTGGGTCACATGAAAAGCACTTCATATCAAATGATTTATTATTATTTTTAACTGGTATTTTAGTGGCTAAAAGCAGGGAAGGAAGGAAGGAAGGAAGGTAGGCATATTCTAGTAATCCCTGAAGAGGAAATTCAATTTTTTTTCACTCTGTTGTATATTCACAACCACGCACATACACAGGCTTGACATACATACCTTGTTGCAAATGCGTGAACAACCACCAAGCTCCACACAATGAGAATATCGTGTCTTAGTGTGTTTGTTATGCAGAACACTTCCCTGATGAATTTGCCTCTGCAGTGTTTCGTTCAAGAATGTAAATACAATAATCCTCAGAGCAATGCTAGTGTCAACATGTTCAGTTTATGATTGTGTGGTGGAGGAGACCAGTGCAAAGAAATGAATGGATGTTTTCCACTTTTTGATATAAGTGAGGACTCTTGTTACGGCATTCTGAAGAAGCTGTCTGATCAAGTTGTTGCTGAGATTTGTAAAGACAGATGTTATAGTAGTCAAGCCTACAAAAGATAAAAGCAATAGCACATTTTATTTTCTGAGTCCCCTAAATTCTAGATATACTGTGTTTTTAAGGTGATTGGCTGATTTTTGTAGCCACAAAGATGATATTCCTACAAGGATTTGGGGTAATTTCTCCAGCTTCTGATCCTCCTTCAAGCCTAGTTAAACAACTGGAGCAGAAACCAGTTTTTCTGCAGTGCAGAGTTGAACTGGACAGGTGCAGGTGGACTTGTAATAACCATCAGAGGTGCACTTCATTACTGGCACAGACAGTGACCCAAAAGAGAATGAACAAAACGAAACATCTGACCTGGTTGGTATGTTGCCATGCATTTTAGTTTAAGTATGTTGTTTATTGTTTTTTATTTATTGATTTGTAGGGCCTTTGTTACACATGCACATTTTGGTTTGCAGAGCTTTTGTTTGTCAAACAACTGCCTGTTTTACGGAAAACTTGTCTCACACTCTGTGCCTCTATTGAGCCTTGTGTAAGAACAGTCAAAGCTGGCTGTTGATTGGTTGCTGTATTTTTCCCCCCATCAGGCAGAGCTACAGGAAGTGGTGGGTGAGGAGGAAGCTGAGGATGTTTCCTCCGCATCCTCCGCCACTGCTGAATCTTCTCAATCTGAAACACCAGAGTCGCCACCTCCGCAGGTACACAACATGTTACTTGCTGCCAGCATTGTAATTGACTCACCAGCCACCAAAATAAGAATAAGAATTTTAGCTATTGCCAGTAACAGAAAAGGGTAGATGTATTTGTCCTCATTGGCTGCTGCTGGTTTACAAATTTAGCTGGTGGTTTTAATCTTAAATCACCTCAGATCTTTTTATAGTATAGTCACATCTCCTAACAATAGTCATTTACTTAACATGACTGGTTGAATCTTTCTGGTAAGTTTCTGCATTTCTGTAAACACATTTCCTGACACCTATCTCACCTGTGTCTGGGTCTCCTTGAAGTAGTTTGTGTGACTAGTTTTTAAACCAGTGATCAAAGGTGAGATATAGATATGTTGAAACTGCAGCATTTTTCCTCCCATTATTTATCTGTGACAAATACTTTCTCAACCCACAGTTCTGAGTAATTTCTTACAGTGTAGATTCACCAGCTGTTTTCTGATAATGTTGACAGTATCTGTATGTTGTTATGGTAAAGCAGCCGGAAGTAAAGGTCCCCTCTGCAGCTCCTGGCACTCTTCAGCATACACTGGAGGAGAGAATTGTCATGTACAAGACGGCCTTACAAAATGCTAAAACTGCAGGGGAGACCTCCAAAGCCCGGAGATATGAGCGTGGCCTGAAGGTGAGTGAAACTACCAGCTCGTGACAAGATATATGATCAAGATGAAGAGTCACAGCAGTGTTTTAATTATGAACTATTGTCTGTCATAGTTAAAATATGGGATGGGATTTTGAAATGGATTGAATCATTGGCACCATTTATAAAAGGATCTTAACTTGTAACCAGTGTCTTTAGTATGGTGAATAAATACTTTGCCAATGCTTTGAGATCAGTTAAAATGTGAAATATCCTGCCTGTTTGGTAATAAAGGGTTAAAGTTCTAAATGATATAATCCATTCATAAATGCTCCATGGGTCTCTCACTCTCTAATAAGCTGTCAAGTCTGTACTTATAAATGTTAATGTTATTAATAAAAGGTTTAAATAATAATCAAGTCTGCAGTTTTAAATGTTAATAAGGTGTTCATAAATGATTTTTTTTACAACCCAAATGTTTAGCTCATTAATGCCTTTTAATGAATCTAAAAAGCATCAGTAAATTATTAACTAACCAATTATAAAGCCATTAATTACAACTTAAGAACCCTTATTAAAGGATGCCTTGCTAGAAATTGGTAACCATTTGTTTTGTTAATTATAATTAAGGAACATTTACAAAATCAAACTTCAAATACTAAAAAATGTCAGCTGGAAATGTCACAACAAATAATATGATAATCAGCATTTCACTGTTTGACGTAGCACAGAGATAAGTGTCGTACCTCTGTGTTGAGAAGCTTTTCAAGTTTTTATTTTATTACCAGTTATTTGAGTACCGCTGTCTGAGTACCACTATTCAATTTCCAAACATACGTTTTATATTTTAAGATAAAAAATCAAAGCAGTATTTCAGCTGAAAACAATTCCTTAGTGAAGGCCTCTTCTTTAAATCAGTGAGCAACAACACTAAACATGCCCAACAGCTACAGATTCTTACAATTTTTAGGTATTTACATGTCTGATCACATTGTTCAGCTCCCTTAAGGACGACATTTTGCTGTTTGTCATCTTTTAAATCAGTTCTCAGGGCCCATAATTTATGATATGTACTTATTGTCTTGTTATATAGTTTATAATTTGTGCCTGAAATCACTGGACTGCAGTCATGCAGGTGCAGATGATACTGACTGTTCATTTTGCTCTCTGCAGAATCTGGAGTCAATGTTAGCTGCTGTTAAAAAAGGGAGATCTGTGGACGAGGCAGGGATCCCCCCTCCTGTTGCCACTGGAGCCCCAAGTGCCGCGCCTCGTCCTGCTGTTCCCCCTCGACCTGCTCCCCCTGTTCCCTCACCTCCTGAACCCACTCCTTCAGATCAGCAGGGGGAGTCAGAGGCCACAACGCCACCGCCTGCTGTACCAGAGATCATCACCCCTGGCGGTGAAGAGGAGCAGTTGTCCCCCACCACCCCGTACACTCTGAGCACCATCCCATCTCCAGAGGAGCCGACAGAGGAGCCTGCCGACCAGCCTCAGACCAGTCCAACAGATGGTCTGTGTGATTTGGATTATACAGTTATATTGATTATGAAATTGGGTTAGATCAACACAATAAAACCCCGCCCCATGTGTTTCTGCACCAAGAGAGCCCCATCCCTGTGTACTTTTTAGTAATCAAACAGAAATAAACAATTACATGTGTGTATCAATAAATTCAGTATAACAAAGCTTGTAGGTGAGACGCACACACAAAAAAAAATTAAAAATATCATAATTGTTAAAATGGATATTAATAATGATAAATAAGTAGTAAGAAAAAACAAAAAAATAAATAAAATCTAAAAGTTACAGATAAATAAATAGATGTATATTTTCTCCTATTTGAATTGATGTTTGAGTTACGTAATGATTTGATTTATTTTTTGACCCTAAATTTGAGACCAGTTGGTTAGATGATGGGGTTGTCAAGCTTAATAATCCACAAATAAACTTCATTAGATACTTTAATCTATAATTTGATTTCTTATTCTGTATTCCAGCACTCTGCGTATAACACACTGACACACTGTTATAGGAATTAAGTCACAGGCAATGTAAATTCTAGGCCTCCTCATATTTATCAGTAATGGTAACACATTACTGGATTGCATGTGAAATTCTTTTTTAGTACCAATCTGTTTTGTTTTTTTTTTTCAGTGGCAGATATATTAAATTATCGAGGCACAGGGGTTGTCTTCTAGCTTCTCAATAAGTGATGAATGTGGCCTTTCACTGTGGTAATTGTTGTGTGTTTCTGTCCACATGATCTACAGCCAACGAGGCAACCAAGACTTTGCTTTTGGAGAGGCAGAAAGAATACAAGATGGCAGCACTGAGGGCCAAGAAGCAGGGAGATCTGGATCAAGCTAGGCTTTACTTCAAGACCAGCAAGGTGAGTACAAAGAGGACAACCACAAATGTCTGCTTTTAAACCAAGACAGAGACCCCTGTACAAAATCTGTAACAACAGCGTTGTGTTTTGTATAAATTTGAATCTCCTACAAACAGGTTTCTCTGTTGTGTGCCAGCATTGGTATTCTTACTGAATACTATGATTTTAACACAGTGTCAGAAAATTAATGATGACGAATAGAAGAATGTGTACCATGACAAATTTTGAAACACATGAACCAATTTAAAAAATTTTAATGTCTCTGATTTAAAAACAAATATATATTTGAAGTTAATTTGCTAACATGCAGTTACACATAACTATTTGAGCTGTCGGAGTCTCTTGCTGCATATTCTGACTGGAGGATTTCCCTCTAAAGTATGTGAAACATGCCAACAATTTGGAAGAAGACAAAGACCATCATTATGTTTGACAGAGTTGGTGGTTTGTTGTATTTTTGGTGCAGAGGTTCGATGCTGTGATTGAGGCGTTGGAAAAAGGACAAGCAGTCGACCTAAGTGGCCTTCCTCCATCTCCAGGACAGGGTGAGGAATGCTGCTATAACAGGAAATAAGTGTATCACACACAACAAATTCATTTTATACAGTTCTTTTTAAAACATGGAGGAATGAAAGGTTAAGGGGGAAATATCAGAGTCAGAAGAGGACAAAGAAAAGACAAAGTTTTTCTGATTTGGCTTCTTACTCCCACTCTTTGAGTCCAATGCCCAGTGTCAGCTGGAATCGGCTCCAGCCCCCACCCCTCCTCATAGCCCTGAAGGATAAGTGGTTTCAGATTATGGAAGGATGGATTTTACCGGACAGAAATCTGCTATATCTGCTTCTGTATGTTCAAAATGTTGTTTTATTTTAGGTCCAGGAGGAGGCTCTGCTCCAGTGAAGGAACCTACTGCTGGGCAAAACGTAGAAGTCACCCAACCGGTTGCAGCAGCTCCAGGTATTAATGATTTCAACATTCTGTAACTGTACTTTGCTTGTGCTGTCGTGGTGGCACAAGCTTCTTTTTGACCAGTCATGCAGTTGTGTTTCCAATTCTCCCTTATTTCTCTTAACATAATTCATATCAACAAGCTAATGTCAAACACTGATACTTTTTGACGACCAACCAAATAACCTTCACAGCTCTGTATATATTTCTTCAGTCAAATACTTTCTGATTTTATTTGGCAAACTTCTTGAACAGCGCATTGTGTTAAGACAGCACTGATGCATCTAGAGGTTTAGCTTATTTTGTTAAATGATGAAAGGATTTTGTAGAAGAAGTATAAAAAAAATATATAACTTCAGTACCTGCCATTTATCAGGCATAAGTATCGAAACATTTAAAACAGTACCCCACTTCAGCAGCACGCCGCGAGGGATGGCACTGTTGGTTCCTCCACCACTATGCCATGAAAATTGGTACAGATAGTCAAGGTCTCATGAGGATAAATTCTACTGACTTTGGTGATCCCCTGATATGTCATTGAGTGCAGTCACCAGGTCAAAATTTCAATTTGTTGAGTACTTTGGTTTCTGATTAACTATCTGCAAAACTACTGACACTCCCATCAGCCTCAGCTGTACTTTGTGTTGAGTGCTAATTAGCAAATATTAGCATGCCAACAAATTAAACTAAGATGATGAACAGGATATATTTCTACCTACTAAACGTCAGCATGTTAGCATTGTCATTTAAGCATTTAGCATTTAGCTTAAAGCTGTGGGTCCTCATTAAGATAAATATCCTAACTGCCTGTCCTATCTTAACTTAAGTTTTAAAGATAAAAAAAAAAACCTGTTTTCCTATCACAGAAGCAATTCCTAAACTCATGGGCATGTCCCATCATGTCTTAGACGTCTTATGTCAACTTGAGAAATCCTAACTATAACTGTAAATTAGATTTTTTTTAAATTAGCACTCGTCCTGTCACGCCTGTATCTTTGATTAGAATGTACCGGCGGTAGGCTCCTTGAGACGGACAAGACATCATATTGATGGCTCTCACTTGTCACTGGTTAGCTGGCTTACTGTTGTGGACAAAAAAAGTTGCGTTCAATTTTAGTTAAGAGGAGTTGGAGGCACTAATCTGCAGTTGATAAATATGGTCCGAGAAATTTAAAGTGTAATGGGTTTGAGTTGTCTTTCAGATATTATATTTTGGTGTTCATGTTGTTCCCCATCTTAATTGTCTTTGCCATACAGACCTGACAACAGTGCTGCTGCCATTTTGGCAGTTATTGTGAATGTAGGACAGGATGTATGCCGTCCTAATTCAGGAGTACTAACTTGGGAAATTCTAAGTTAGGACAGTTCTGTAACAATGAAATCCTATTTTAAGATGCAATTGGAAAATCTGTTTCTGTAATACCCATAATCCTAAATGTTATCCTAAACAGACATTAGATAGGATTCAGTTGCAGGACATTTCTGTAATGAGACCTCTGATGTCTCATAAAACAGCCTCACGGTGTGGCTGTAGACTCATAATCTTGTTTAATAATATTAGCTTTGAGGTAAAATCTCACAATAAAAGAACAAAAAACACATATCTAGAAACTCTTTGCAAATGTTGTGGCCTCTCTCCCTCAGCCGCTGCACCCCCATCAGCCCCTGCAGCTCCCAAAGATGTGTTGGAGGCTCTGGAGCAGAGACGAGCCAAGTATGTGGAGGCGTCCAATCAGGCCAAAGCCAGTGGAGATGATCGCAAGGCCCGAATGCACGACCGTATCGCCAAGGTATAAGACGAAAGACTCCTTCCGATGTCTGTATCTACCTTTACAGAACTCTTCTGCTAAAACTGTTGTCAGGCTTCATCTTTCTACATGATTATGTTTCAGTTACAGGTGTCATAATAGAATGAAGCTGAAACATTATAAGCTTACAGCTCCTTTTTTTCAGTTAGTTCTTATATATAGTGTATAGCCAGTTATTTTAAAGACAGCATGACAACAGTAAAACTACTGACAATAATGGCACTATTCTCAATAACATTTTTTGTACTTTACAGCATCACATCAGCATAAGCTGAGCTGTGAAATAATATTTCACCTCTCTCCTTCTGCAGCAATACCAGAGTGCCATCCGAGCTCACAAAGCAGGAAAAGCGGTCAACTTTGAGGAGCTGCCGGTGCCCCCTGGTAAGACTCTTTTGTCATTCATGTTTTTGAGTCGACGGTGTAATTTCCAAGTCACATTTAGCTCCGTAAAATTGGATTTGAATTGCCATTCTGGGTCTGTTGTCCTGGGGTGCTACTGTGAACTGTGTCACTGTAAAAGCCTTCAGTGAGTCTCTGTATCAGCTACATAAGGACATGTTTTTGTACTTTACAGAAAGAGTAAAACTAGAATGTGGTGTTTAAGATATGTGAAGCCAGTCAGAATGACAAATTTGCTTATGTTTCTCAGGTTTTCCTCCAATCCCGGGCCTGAAGGCAACTGGAGCTGAACAGGGACTCATTGCTGCTCTGCAGGCAGCCGATAAGCTTGCCTCCACTGATGCTACTGAAGTAGCAGATGAGGAAGAAGATGAGAAGGAGGAGGAGGAGGTTGGTTATCAGCTGCACATTATAATGTTTTATACGTATTAGTGGATAAATTGTTGATACCCTGTTTTGTGTTTGTTGCAGTCGAAGCCTGCTGTTCCAGAAGAGCCAAAGAAGATCACGTTGGATGTCCCCACCCCAGGTCAAGGAAGGAAAAGGTCTCCGTCAGCCTCACCTGACAGGACATCTGCCAGAGAAGGACTTTCACCAACAGGTCAGTCCCTAAAAGGATGCATGTCATCTAAAACCCCAACACTATTTAATTTCTGTGACAATTAAAGAGAGAGATAACCCTTTAACTACATAGTTGTTTATGGTCTGTTTACTTTCTGACATTCTTTGTCCTGCAGCGGTTCAGCAACTGGAGTTTCTGGAGGGCAGGAAGAAGCAGTACATGAAGGCGGCTCTGCAGGCGAAGCAGAAGAACGACATGGAGCAGGCCAAGATCTTCCTCCGCACTGCCAAGGGCTTCGAACCCATGATCGACGCAGCGCGCAGCGGCAAGTCTGTGGACATCAGCACGGTGAGCAGATGGGTGATTCACTCTTTGTCACAGCTTTATTTATTGAGGTTCTTTACCTTGTGGAAGGAACTGTTTGTGTTAAAATAGCAACATCTTGCTTGTGAGAAATTAGATTTTTTTTCTGATTAATGTTGTAGCCCTAGAATATGTCAATTTTTTTTATAGCACAACGTACTTTGAACTTGATGAGAAGAAAGTGATTTCAAAAAAATATATTCAGAGATTGATTGATGCCTCTTGTCCTGTAATGTGATGCACCATTATTTTCAAATTTTGTGTGTCCTCATGTGCTTGATGCAACCTGATTTCAAAATCAGTTAGGATTTTAAAACTCATGTAGTCTGAGTTCAGCCTTGTATGTCACAAGTGCCAAAAAGACTTCTGCAATGGATACCTTTGCACCTTCTCTCATACCTTCTCTGCTAAGCCTCCTCTCACTTCGTTTATTTCCTTGAGATGCATTTTAGGAAAACTTGCACACAAGATGGTGCGCTTGGTCACAGGCAGGAAGACGGAGGAAAGAGGAGACAAGGAGGCACGGAATTAAGAAATAATATAGCTCATGGAGGCCTACTGTGGTTGACGCTCTCTGTGCTGTTTCCCGTAGGTGCCTTCGCCCCCTGGTGACGAAGACGACGACTTCATCCTGGTTCATCACAGCGACGTGCAGATCTCAGAGAAAGCAGAGCAGCTTTACGCACAACTGGCCAAGATCCTCAAAGAGCAGTACGAGGTAAAACTGCAGGGCTACAGATTATCATGTTGTCGTGTTCACTGTTCTTAATTAAAGTTTTATTGGTATATCTCCTTAATTAGTTTTAAATGAATGCATTTCAATATTTTTTTCTCTTTACGATAACATTTTAATCATACGAGTAAACTTCTTGTTTGTTCTTGATGTTCAGAAATCCGATGGCCTTGGAGAAACTTTGTGTAGAATCCAACATATATATAAGTTTCCAGATGAATTCTGATGCCAACAAAAGCATTTGTGTTTCTATTCCCAGTGTGGTTGTTCTACACTGTTCTTGTTATTGCTGTGAAGATGAACATTTTCCTTGAGATGTCTGAGATTTTGTCTTCCTCTTCATCCTTTTTAGAAATGCATGACTCACTCCAAGCAGTTCACACACCTGGGGAACATCACGGAAACAACCAAGTAAGCTTCCTGTGTCAGAACACACACAAGCTCCAAACTCAGTTATAATGCCAAACTTAATTCATCAATTAATAAATCTGATTATCTATTTAGATCAAATATAGAAAATATGAGTAAATAATTATATTTCTTGTCTGAATTTTTGTGTCTTTGATTGTATACCTGAATATTTAGATGATAAAATATACAGTCAATAACAGCATGATGTACTGATGTGTGCGTGCTCTTCAGGTTTGAGAGGATGGCGGAGAGATGTAAGAAGAGTCTGGAAATTTTGAAGCTGGCTCAGTCGAGAGGTCTGCCTCCTCCGAAACATCACTTTGAGGAGAGATCGTTTCACACTGTCAGGTCGGTTTTGTGCTGCAAAAGTTCAACTAAAGTTTCATACAATTTTTTTTATTTTTTATTATTCCAACAAATTCTGTTTAAAAATATAGAAACTGGCAGTGCCTGGGTTAAAGTAAAAGATGCTTTGTTTAAATAATAAAAATGTTGAAATATATACACACCCTGGCCACTTCATTAGGTACATGTCTGCAACAATGTAATGCAGTTTTAATTCAATTATAATGTTACGAGAGGTGTCAGTTTGACTATATGTTTAAGGTCTCATTAGTGGCGGTGTTGTAGTTTCTAATAATCTTCCTCTCATGTTTGTAAAAGGCTGGGCATAAAGTCAAAAATCCCTCTCAGTATAATTCAGTTCAATTCAACATCTCTGCAAACTGCTACTGGAATGAGGCTGTGACGTTCAGACTGACAGCAGCCGCACATTGCTGCTGTTACCCTTCATGTGCTGCGTTGGCTAGTCAGTTACAAGCAAGTGTATATTCCTGGCAGATGACTTTGCAACGTGAACACCATTTTTCTAATGCATACCTCATGATCATTGCCAGGAAAAATAAAATATTCGCCACTGTAAAAACTTTACAGAGTTGTAAAATCCTGACCATGAGGATTACAAACCATTGTTCAGTGATCTGCCTTCTGATAAACCTTTAAATGTATTAATTAGTATTAAACAGTTGCTTTTCTATAAGCATAGAGGAATTGTACAAAAATATAATAAAAGAAGTATATAAAAATATATGCATTATGCTACAGTGTATGACAAATGTGTAACTAAACATGATTATCTATGTAAAGGTAGAATGTATTGTCAGTGTGTATGTTTGATATATTACAGCCTCACTATAGAGCAGGGTTTGTATTCCCTGTGGTGCACTGAAATGTGCCGGGGTGGTATGTATAAATTGAGATGTGCCTTGATATTTTGCTCAAACCTAAAGTAACTGTCAAACTTTTTGTCCTTTTTTGCACTTCAATTAGAAGCCAAAGCAATAAATCTTTTTTCCTCTTCTTTTTTTTAAACTTACGTTCTGTCTTCTCCTCTTCTTTCATTCCCTTTCAGGATATTTCCAGACCTGAGTAGCACTGACATGGTTGTTATTATCGTCAAAGGGATGAATCTTCCTGCTCCTAGTGGTAAAAACAGAAGTCTTCACCTATCAGTCCTCACATACAGCACAGCAAGTCCACATAGTGTTTTATAGCTTTAATTTTAGAGGCTTCTAGATGATGGTTTTCATGCTTCATTCTTCTCTGTGTTTGAAGCCCTGCTTTGAGTCTAAAATAGAGGTTGCTGTGACCTTTATGTCATTATGACCTTTGTTTTTTTTTTTTTAACCAATTTATTGTTAAAACCTTCACATTCAATAAAGATTATAAGGTCTAAATAATCTAAACATTGCTTGATGCTTTGTGATACACTCCATTTGTCCTTCAGGGATTCAAACAAATGATCTGGATGCATACGTCAAGTTTGACTTCCCCTACCCCAGCTCGGTAAGAGACTCGAACTACAGCAGCTCGTTTTCATTTTCACAGCCACCACAGGCTGCTGAGATGGTTTAAACAGGTGACTTCTCTCCTTAAAGTGTTTGATTTGTGTTTGTTTCCACCAGGAGCAGCCACAGAAACACAAAACAGCTGTCATCAAGAACACTAACTCCCCAGGTGAGACATATGCTTCGCTGTAGATTTGTGGTCATATATTTGTATCAAGAAAAAGACTAAGTGTCTTAAAATAATGAGAACCAATACTAGCTCATTATATCCAGAAAGTTTCTCAGTGTAGGGACTTTACAAGATCTTTTTTTTGTTGTTTTTTTGATATTCATTCACTTTATAAATTTAGTTTACAAAAGATTTTTTTAACTAATGAATTAAGAAGTTCACATCATATGTGTCTGGACAAGGCTGCATCTGTTCATCTGTGACCTCTCTTAAACCAGAATATAACCAGAGCTTCACCCTGTCAATCAACCGTAACCACCGCGGCTTCAGGAGGGTGGTGAACTCTAAAGGCCTCAAACTGGAGCTGCTGCACAAAGGGTGAGTCACCGACAGCTGCACACACTACAGGACGATGACCTCTCTCGTCTTCAGTTTGGTAATCGACCACAGCAGCAGTATGAGATCAGCGGATGTGGTGCCGTGTTTTTTTAGGAATGAGTGGCTCAAACCTCAAAAGTCAAAGCTTCTTTAATGCTATAAAACATGTAAAACCACAGGGGATGGTTCTTGAAGTTTGGACTCCTACTTTTAGTTTTATGTACAAGCTGGTCAACAAACACTAACAAGTAAACAGATGAAAGCCAGTGAGTGATCTCAGAACTGCATTCACGTCAGAGCACCTGTGTGTTGTTTAGTGTTGAGACTGTGGCAGTGATGCTGTCGCTGTGTGTCGTCTCACAGCGGCTTCCTGCGGAGCGACAAGCCGATCGGGACGGCCCTCGTAAAGCTGGAAAAACTGGAGTCACAGAGTGAAATCAGGGAGATCGTAGAGGTGAGTGAGATTTTAAAAAAGGACACCATAAAACAAAGCTGGTCAAGAGAGATGGAGGCACAGCAGTCTTGTTATCTAAGATGTTGACAGACAGAATAAATATTGGTAACTTCAAACCTTGTGTCTCTGGCGTCAGGTGATGGATGGGCGTAAACCCACAGGTGGTCGTGTTGAAGTGAAGGTCCGACTGCGAGAGCCGCTGAGCGGGCAGGACATGCAGACGAGCACCGAGCGCTGGCTGGTGATCGACCCTTAACGGGTAATATTAACGCTGGGTTTTTTTATGCCACCATGCTGGTGATAGCAGTGGCTGGAGGCATTTTGGTTTCAAGTTTTGTTCGTCTGTCCGTCCCATTCTTGTGAACACGATTGCTCAAGAAGGCCTTGAGAGAATTTTTTCAAATTTAGCACAAATGTCCACTTGGACTCAACAATGAACTGATTAGAATTTGGTGTTCAAAGGTCACTGTGACCTAAAGAAACATGTTTCTGGACTAAACTCAAGAATTCATATGATATTATGACAAAATTTCCACACAAATGTCTGACAGGATAAAATGATGAAGTGATGACAGGTCAGAGGTCAGCTTCACTGTGACATCATAATGCTCTGCAAAATCACTTTTTTGGCCATTAATTAAGATCATGTCTCAGGAACAGAACGGGAGACAACTGGACAGATGCTGAATTGATGACTCTAATCTTGAGTGTGAATCTTCTGTGCTGCCAGGGGGAAGATGTGTGTGAAGCATCCTTGTTTTAGAATTTGTAGCTTCTTTGCAGCAGCATTCATATTTTGAAGTATTGTCTTTTGTCATGGCTGACATATGAGTCTGGACTCACATAGATGTAAACTGTGACTGCAAATTGACCTGTTTACGGAGGCATACAACTGCTTTGTAGTACTTGTAGTTTTTTTTTCTTTGAGTAAGTACTGCAGCTGCTTTTACAAAGTAGATACTGTTGCATACAGCTGAGACATACAACTTCGTCATAACAATAGTTGCTGAACATTGACCTTCTTGCTAAAAAAAAGTCACAAAAAGAAAAGTAGTTTGTAGACATGAATGCGCCATTATCTGTCATTTAGGTGTCTGTCAGCTGTCTGCAGCTCAGTCGATGTGACGTATCTTCTGCTGTGCAGAGGACTGTGGGTCAGAATAGTCAGAAAAACATGTTTGTATACTGGAAAATGGACATCCTGGTATTTCTGGCATACTGCATTTGACATACTGTGACATACTGAATCCTTTTCTGGCATAAATAGGTGTTGGAATGCAGGTCTTATATTCAGTGATAATATTTTTGCAGCATTGTTATCGCTAAAGACAAAGCTAAAGTTATGTAAAAGCATCTGATGTTAATTCTTTTTTTATCTCCAAGGTTGTTGTTTAGATGCTGCTGAAAGACTTACGATGATTCACAAGATAAAAGGTAATTTTCTTCTTTTGTTGTCTGAACTGAACTGAATGAAGTGAAATATTAGAAAAAGGACATCAGCTCATTCACTCTCTTGCTGAGGGTTAGATGAGAGGATCATATGTCTGTATGATAAATATGAAGCTGGGTGTATTTGATTCACCTGACTGATAACAACCTCTCTGTCTTGCAGATTAAAGGCACTCAATCATAAACACTCGGAGGACAGAGTTTGGGATGTGAAGAGGACGGTCTGTTGTTCAGAGTCAACTCAGACCTACACGGGTCTTTGACTTGTTAAAACTTTTGCACATTTGCAAGACACAAGAGCTCCCTTTCACACTGCAGTTCACCAGGAGGAGACAGGGAGCTGGTTTATGGTAGGTCAGCTGGTCCATTTGTCTTCAGTGTGACACCAGCTGATGGACAAATACTTGTTGTCTAAATGGAGGGCAGGGTTGCTCTCGTTTGGTGATTCACACAGATGGGATGCAGATGTAAGCTCGTGATGCAGCGGGGCAGACTTGTGGGCAACAAGGTGAAGGCTCCTTGAATCAGAGAAAACTATTCAGGCAATGATCACTGGCTGCTTTTCATTATGCTAACTTACACATCCTCTTTGACACGGATCATGGAGAATCTTCCAATCCCTTAAATGCAACTTAAGGAGAGAAGAGGCTTCTGGAGGAGCTTAGAGCGAGGAAACGCATATATATATAAACGCCTCACTTCCACATGTAGCACAGTCGCTTCAGCATGATGCTATGGAACCAAGGGTTTCTCTTTTGCCTGCTTTGGCTCTTCAACTTTGCTGGGAGGAGCCAAACCATGAGGAAGAGACACGTTAGCGTAATGAAAAGCACTCTTTTTTTCCCAAGAAGCCTCCTTGCGCATCACTCCATCTCCTGGAGGACGTCCGGCAGTGTGTCTCTCTGCTAAGGGGCTCAGTGTCGAGCTAACCTGATCCTGCTGCCCGGCATGACTTTAGATAATATATCAAAGAATGTGTGCATATTCCTCATATTATTACAGCTCTGGTATCTAGAACTGCACCTATGCACTAATACCAAAGTAATCACTGTTGCTGTAAGATCCTGCATATTTGAAGTCGCCCTTTAGCTGCCAAACCTGTTACGATGACATGAGAGCTCAGGAGAGTTTAATATGTGACGGGACTTTATTTTAAATTATTTTTCCCCTCACAACTCATCTGGTTTTCAGTGTGAGAACGCAGGCGGATGCAGCAGCACCCCTCAATTATGTTTTAAAGGAGTAAGCCAAGAAATCATGATACTACACAAGGTACGATTATGTAATCATTTTAAAGACCACACTCCGATTTTTGGCACTTTTCACTTTGATTAGTAAGTCCTCTAACTGTGGTCACTAAACTGCGCACTCACATATCTTTGGCTTTAGGTGTGTTAGATTTATTTGTTGTTTACACTTAATAGCACAAAGCAGTGCAGACTCACTGAGTTTAGTTTAAAAAGCTAAATGTTAATGTTATTTAAAGGCAAACATTATGCACATACAGTGGTTAAAAGGTCATTTATAAGTAAACATGATTGGATGAGTAAACTCTGATAGTATCCTGTACATATTTTAGTTTAAGGAATAGTTTGACCTTTGGGAAAATACACGTATTAGCTTTGTTGCTAAGGTCGATGAGAAGACTGATACCACTCTCGTGTCTGTCTTTATTATGAAGCTACAGCCAGGACACAATTAGCTTAGCTTAGCATTAAGACTAGAAACAAGGGGAAACAGCTAGCACAGCTCAAAGTTAAAAAATTCACCTCTAAAGCTCATTAATTCACAAGACTTCAGTTAGTGATGTCTTAGAGCTGCTGGCAGATGGATTACTTTAAACGTTAGACGGAGTCAGGCTAGCCAGCTGTTTCCCCCCGGCTTCCAGTCTTTGTGCTAAGCTAAGCTAAGCTAAGCTAAGCTAAGCTAATGACCTCCTGATGCTTCTCATCAAAATCTGGATAAGAAAGTGATCAAGTGTATTTCCCAAAGTGTCGGATGAATCCTTTAAATGTGGTAACTACCTTACACAGCTATGCATCAGATCCTGAATCCTTCATTGTTTTAAAGGGCCAGTTCACCTAAATTATATAAGGATTTATATTTTCTTATTTATTGTTGCGATATCAACCAATGCAGACTGAATATGTTTTGTGCTGCTCAGAGATTTGGAAAATGAAATACTTAACAGCAATGTTGAGATGGAAAGCTGATTTTTGACCTGGGAAATTGAAACTAGGGAAAAATAGTTGGACAATAATTAACTTTCATTCTCAGCTTTGAGCCAACATGGAGAAGTCATCCTTAAAGTGCCTGGAAAAAATGGAAATTTGAACATTAATGCTGTTCAAACGTTTCGAACAGCTACTAAATTGACCTCACAGGGAGACTGTTTTGTCTGTTAACATGCATTTTCATAAATATAAAGTCCTGTAAAGTAGTTTTATTGGAGCAACTTTCTACTGAAGATTTAATCCTGAATGAACGCTGCTGGTTTGAGTTATAAAGGTAATCAGATCATTTCTGAAAAGATACGATGCTGTTAAAGGTTTAAAGTTTTCTGTGGTGATAATTTGAGTGAACTGACCCTTCAAAGGTTTCATGCATAGGATTTAGAGGCATCTATTGGCAAACATGGAATATAATCTCACAAACATGTTTTAATTTGTTAATAATCACCTGAAAATAAGAATTGTTGTGTTTTTAATACCTTAAAATAAGCTGTTTATATCTGCACACGGAGCGGGTCTGCTTCCACGGAGTCAGCCATTGTGTTCTATAGTAGCCCAGAAGGGACAAACCAAACACTGGCTCTAAATGGGGCCATTCTGCAACCTCACCACTAGATGCCACTAAATCCTTCACACTCAACCTTTAAAGTTTTAACTGCAGCATTGTGAAACATGCTCCACAAGAAGCCATAACACACACACTGAGTCAACTACATCAATACATTTCCCAACATGTTTACCTCAAAACTGTCTGTAACATTATTACGTTACTGTGGTCACAACATTTCTTTGTTTCTCCATTTGAGGAAAAACATCATCAATGCAGCGTTAATATAAAACATTGGCATAAATATTAACACTGTTACCCATCACTTTATTTTCTGTTTAAACATACTTGTTTACAAAGATCGATGATGTCATGTTGTTTATATTTACAAAATGATAATCTCTGTAATAATAATCCCAAAAACAGAATTATGGCTATATTTTGTTTTTAATTGAAGACTGAATTTGCCTACCCTGCTTAAAAATGTACCAATTAAAAAATATCTGGTTTTAATTTTTGACTGTCAAGTATTTTCTTTCAGGTAAAAAACAACAACTAAGCACTCAATTCAATTTTGTATAAGTTTTTATTTTACATATACTACAGTTGTTGTTTTTTTTGATAAAGACCACTTTTCTTGACATTTGTAAGTGTAAAGAAAAAAAAGATGTACAGGGTTTTTGGCTTTTCAAACATTTTTGACTGATGTTTATTTAAAAAACAAACCAAAAAAAAGAAAT
This sequence comes from Epinephelus fuscoguttatus, assembly GCF_011397635.1. Lineage (NCBI taxonomy): Eukaryota > Metazoa > Chordata > Actinopteri > Perciformes > Serranidae > Epinephelus > Epinephelus fuscoguttatus. Next base: position 15,897,548 of record NC_064766.1, on the reverse strand, counting down.
TATATTTAACAAAACCCAGTCAATGACAGAACTGAAGGAGTGGATTTTTTTTCTTTAAGTTTCATCCACAAACTAGAAGATATAACTGTTAAAATGTAAAGTTGATTTTGCTCTTTCACCGTTTCAAGCTTGTTTGCATGCAGTGTTATAAGTTTGGATAGTAACATCTTACAACTGAATACAAAAAGAAAATGCTACTTTTTCAGTCAAACAAATTGCACCTTTTTCTTTTGGATTCAGGACATATTGCACACGTCAGATAACGTCAAAACAAAAGATAACAGAAAACAGGAAGTCAGAAAAATAAATCCTCATGTCTCCTCTTCATTAATGCTAATTTATAAAAACAGAACTGCCGGCGACGGTGGCGGCTGATGAACGTCACACAGTGAAGACACAGTGATTGAGATACACCAACTCTGGTATGATCACAGTAATAAACCCAGAACTGGTGACCTTTTGACCTCTCAGTCAGTCTTTACTGAACATTTTAAATCGGCTTCACTAACATTACTTTGCTACAGTAGCTCCTAAAATACTTCAAATTGAGTACTAAACGAATATAGAACAGCTACGGGTCTAATTTAAACTGGTCGAAGCGTTGGCTCGTCTGCAGATTTTCATGTGATTGTCTGATTCTCACTTGTGATGACGAGATTGTGTTTCTCTGATGAAATGCTTCAAAAAAAAACCTCTCGTACTGTGTCTACAGCACTTTTTTGTGTAGCCCCTTCTGGTTTTATATTAGCATGTTCAAAGATGGAGAAGTCGCCATAATGCAGAATGATTACTGTACAGAGCATTTTGACGTGACAGAGTGGTTTTTGGTGATTAGTCTAGTCAGAGACAAAACACACATTTTGCAGATTTTGAACAGAAACAGGAGGAGTACATTCTTATATTTTTTCCAGGTCCATGTAGCTGAAGGAGAGCACAGTCCAGAGCAGAGAGAGACGGGCTGCAGTGATCTGTTTACAGATACAGTTAAAACAGTTTAGGCCTTTTGAAGACGACGGATCAGCAATCTGCAGGGTTCCCACGCAGGTCCAAAAAGTTTTGAAAAGTCTGGAGCGGGATGTCAATGATTTCAGGGCTTTGGGAGGACGAGAAGTTGCAGGGAAATGTGAGATGAAATACATTCAGCTTCAGGTCAATCAAACTTGTTTCTGCAGGAACCCCGAATCTTTACACACACTGAATTTTTCTTTTCTGCTGTTAAAAACAAAACAAAAAAACATCTTCCAGGACACAGCAGCAACCCTGACGCTCACTTTCGCTCTCCTGTTAATGGCTTAGAATCCAGTGCACTGCTTCTGCAATTTAATACAGTTCTTATGTATATATATCTTTACATCTTCAACACTTATTCTCTTTAAAATAACTCGAGTGATTATTTCCAACCACTGCAGGACAAACAACAAGCGCTGATGATGCTGAAGCTGATGAAGTGATTGATGAGATTTAAAAACTGATTTCCCTCTTCAGCCTTATGTACAGATTGAGTTTATCAATAAAGCATTGGAACCTTTTTTTAAATCATCTGTCTACTGTAGGACAAAAAAAGGGCGTTTTGTAATCTTATTTCACAGAGCGTCAGTCAGTCAGGAGTCCATGACGGTCGCTTCAGTAACACTGTCTTTAAACTAGGATCTCTGGAGGCTACAGATGCAGAGTTAGGATGAAGTAATTATGCCTACAAAAATATGTACAGCAGGTTAATGGATTTATCCATGAATTAAAGCATCTGGTGATTGATGAGTAAAGCTTAAAGAGAAGTGAAGCTGAAATGTCTTTTCTTAATCACTCGATGAGTCGCTGCTGCAGGCACTGAGCACCATGGTGCAAAAAACAAAAAACAAACTAAACTCGCCACACAGACACACCCTCCCACTCGTCATCTGATAATTTGTATTTTCCTTTTTAACGTAACTTCAGAGGAACAGCCCAGGCTTTTCAGTGGTGGATATGAATCTCCCTTGTTTATGAGCATCCGTGCTACACAGAGGCCACAGAGTTCAGTGCTTCAGGACCCCCCAACTGCCACAGTGACACTGGAGTGACGAGTGAGCGACATACAATGCCTATAATTAAGTTTTCACCCTCCTTGGAAGTTTAATTGTGTTACAACACTGAATCAAAGAAGATTTAAAGTGGTTTTCTCACACTGACAAACAGAAAAAGACCCTTTAATGTTGAAACATCTCTTCAGACTGATCCAAATTTTATATATAAATAAGCAGTTTCGATACCCATTTTCCTTCTATTGATACACCCGTACCGGCTGTGTATTCTTCCTCTCTCATCATTCTGTCCTCTGCTACTATCCAAGTAAAGATGCTGTCAGGTTCTAGCATTGTTACATTTATATTTTAATAAAAAAATAAAGTTTTATGGCCTCAATTTCTCCCCGTGGTAACGAATATCGATAATTTTTTAAAATAGAAATTCCTGTATCGTGACATCACTAATTTACCACCTCCAAGTCAGTATATATTAGCTGCACCTCTGGCAGCTATTTCAGCCACAAATTCTTGATCAATAAAGGATCTGGGGTCAGTTTCATCTGTTGCACTAAGCCGTGTGATGCAGATGATGTCCACACTGCGGTATATTTTGAAGGTGTTACTGCATGGAGTAATTGTTTAAGTGTGTCCCATTAAAAGAGGGTAAATACTTACACATACAAGTATTTTATGTTTTATATTTCCAATTAATTGTTATGACTTTGTGGAGAGTCATTTCATATCAAATCTACTTTGATTCACTGTTGTAAAAACAAAACTCAACTTTGCAGGGGGGTTAATACTTCTTATAGACACTGTAACACCACACAGGGGTCAGATGGCGAATGATCTCTGGTGTTCATTTCCTGCTCGGCGCACCCTAACATGAACACCAGAGGTCAGGAGTACCTGTCAGGTGAGGTTCAGGTACACAGGACAACATGACAAAATGATCCTGCTCTGAGTTTCCTCAGGCCCCAGGCGGCCTCCGGAGCAGAACAGACGGCGGTTGGATGCATAGGTTTGACTTGAGGAATGCTACCCCGCCTGGCACGCCACAGTTTTTTCGGGCTCTTCTGAAGTGCAAACGGTTGAAGGGAGATGATGGAGGAGCGGGCTGTGAGATGATGTCAGAAAGTAAAAAGGATGTCTGGAAGTGACGATCTCAAAGACCTCTAGGAGATGATTTCCAGGATGTAGAAGACGAGCTCCATGACTACCGGGCCCTCGCTCAGCTGACACGCCCCGCCGTGGATGACGGGGATCAGAGCGCTGTCCAGGTCGCTCAGGTACTGAGGCAGGAGAGGCTGGCCGTTACTTCCTGCCAGGTAGCCCACCTGTAACGATGAAGACAGGTCAGACTGGATCCTCACCACAAACATCTAGATTCAGTTGACTGTCAATCAGAACAGCTGCAAAACCCACAGTGTAAAATTTATATTAATATACAGCTGAAACAAAAGCATATTACTGTCCGTCTCTTATCACTCCATTTTTGTGTTACACCTTCACTTTGTTTTAAGAAGTGCTACATAAAGTTTTTGTGCTTGCAGTAATGTCTCTGTAACATCTGAATCATTCCACCTGGTCAGAGTCCAGCGTGACCCTCAGTCCCAGTTTGGCCATGCCGTCCTCCTTCAGCAGCTTCAGGTGCGGACAAAGCGCCATGCAGAAAGCTCTCGCTACGTTCTCTGTCAGCCGGCTGTGGTCGGCCGGGTCGCTCAGACCATTGGGTTGATCTTCACTCTGGAGGAAAAACACCTGACAGACAGAAACACATGATAATATTTTCATTATTACCACCCCACAGTTGTATGCCTCCACTCACCGGTCAAGCTTCTCTAAAGTTTACATCCATGGCTGTGAAAACATGGATGCTTCACACACATCTTTCCACCAGCAGCACAGAAGACCTACACAAGCAGCACAGTGTCAAGGTGGACACCCAAGATTAGTGTCACCAATTCAGTATCTGACCAATTGTCTCCCCTTCTCTTCTTGAGTTATGACGTTGAGCAAAGGCTAGAGAACTGTTTTATGCAGAACATTATGATGTCACGGTGCAGCTGACCTTTGACCTTTTGGATATAATATATATGTCATCACTTCATTATTTTATCTTGTTAGACATCTGTGTGAAGTTTTGTCATAATTAGCCTATGGATTCTTTTAACGTTTGTGCCAAATTTTACGAAATTATATCAAGGTGAGATATCACGTTCACAAGAATGAGACAGGTGAGGTCACACAGACCTTGACCTTTGACCTATGACCACCAAAATCTTATCAGTTCATCGTTGAATCCAAGTAAATGTTTGTGCCAAATTAGAAGAAATTCCCTCAAGGCGTTCTTGAGATACCACATATACAGGAATGGGACGGACGGTCGGACAACCCGAAAACCATGGCATATAAATGCACAGCCCCCACAAGAACTTAACATTTGACTCAGATCCCAGGTGCATAAGAATGGTGCACGACATTCTGTAAGAGATGACTAGACTCGGATTTGTTTAATATTTGACAATGAGAAGGTAGTGAAGGAAAAAAACATCATTAAATCAACAGAGCTGAGCTGAAAAATAACGTTCTTTGAATAAACAAACCTTAATCCTATTTCTTCCACAAATAACAGGAAAAGAAACAGGTCTTAAAGCTGCACTAGACGTGTGATGTGATGCAGGTAAATAACACAATCCCTGAACCTTAACTGTTGGTGAATCAAACCTAATCACAGTGCTGACTCAGTACTGTGCAAGTCAGTGCTGGTCTCAGTTAAAAAAAGACTAAGCGTTCGAACCCCCGGCCTCACAGAGTTCCACTTAAAAACACCAAACATGGCTTGATTTTCTTACTTATCCTCAGTAAAATACAAAGTGTCAGCTGTATTGTACCTCTGTCCATCGGATGACTTTGCCATTGGCTTTGAACTCCGAGCCGTGGAAGATCTTGACGCTTGTGATGGACTCCATAGACTTCCCGTCGATTGGACTGATGACACTGAATGACAAAAACCCATGAAACAACAGTGTTTAATTAAACAGAGAATTAAAAATGGAGTGTAAACGTAAAACAGAAGAGTAAGGAGGAGGTGGGGAAGGGCAGAGTGTGGTTTCACTGAATGAGAGAACAACCAAAAAAACCCGATAACATCGCAATCACCATTTTAAATTAAAAAACAAGTATTTTACTTGTATCTTTCACTGGTGTACTGTGTTTTATTCTTCAGTTCTACATGCTGCATGTTCTGCCTTTTTATGTTGTGAAAAGCTAGATGACCCTCTTATCGCTATGACAATAAAGTTCAATTTTTTTTTTTTTTAACCTATTTTATTCTATTACGAACAAAAGTAAAGTGAAGAAGGCCTGAGGAAAAAGAAAGTCAAGCAGTAATCAAACAACAGACATGGTGTATAACGCAGTAAATATGTAACTATCCTGCTCTGATAGCAGCATGACAGCTGTTAACTTATCTGGTGAAACAAGGGTTAAAACAGCTCCTGTGCAGACACTGTTCTGTTAATGAACTGATAGAATATCTGGTGAAAGGCCTCCATTATATTTAATAGTCAAAAGTCACATTCATATTTGCAGATTTTATCAGTACTGCTGTAAAATTGATTGCCTTGGTCTGTATCTCAAAGCCACGTCAAACCGCATCATTCCACCCGGCTGAGACTTTCCTCCAGAGGGCTTCCCCGAGCATGCATAATGAGTTTTTATAGAGAAGTAGTAAAAGCAGCGGTTGGGAAGCTATCAGTTCAATTGTCCATGACATAAATGCATCTCTTCCTCCGTCTCCCTCTCCTCGTCTGTTCACCGGCTCTTTTCTCTTCCTGTCTCACCCCTTGTTGAAGTTGTGGTCGTCCTCTGTCCACTGGATGTGGACCAGCTCCTGGTTCTCCTCCTGGTCGGCTTTGCCGCACGTGATGGTGAAGTCCTTCATGTCCCTCAGGGCTTGCCGTAGAGAGTCCATGGTCTCAGCTGTGATCTGGATCATCACACCGTCTAAGGGCAGAGGGAGAGGGGGATCCATCATTATGATTAGTGCTGAAACAAATACTATATAAATCTGTTAGGTTTTTTTTTTTTATGACATCACCTCAGGCTTCAATTTAATATTTTCTGACTTTTTTTTTTTCCGACAGCAGTTTACAAAACAAAACATAAATTATGATAATTTCTCCTGCTGTTCAATTTTTTTTCACAATTTAAAAACCTTGTAGGACATTTTGGGAGAGATTAAGTCAAATAAGCGCCATATGTCGGGGAGACTTGAGGAGGGATTAAATAGACAAAAATTTAAAATAAAAATAGAACAGCAGTCAATGAGGTTTGCTTGACTAAACATCATAGGGTCTTTTGTACGATACCTCCACAAAATTAGGTCGTAAGGGTCTTACGCATTTCACCCACGAATTTAATGAACATATTTTTCTTTCTTTTTTTTGATTCAAATTTTTATTTGGAACAAGGTTGGTACATGTTATACACTACAGCACGCTGTACACAATGGAGACAATGGAGTAGCTGAAGAACTTAGGGGAGTCAGTGGGTTAGTCTCGTCTAAAGTCCGATCTAAAGGAGGATACATATTCAGTCCATGCCTTCCAGCAGTCTTCAAACTTTTCCTGTTCAAGTCTGAGTACAAATGTCAGTTTTTCCATGACAAAAATGTCATGGATCACATTGATCCAGTCCTCAACAGTGGGGGTTTCAGTTTTCAGCCACTTTCTCATGAGAGCCTTCTTACTCGCCATCAACAAAATATTGAACATATACCTATTTTCAAAACCCTTAACAGTAACTGGTCTCAAACCCAAGTACAATCTTTGGAAGCAGAATGGGATTGTTACTTTCAATACCTTTTCCATATCAGTTTTGATTTGTCCCCAATACTGCCTGAGCAGTGGGCAACCCCAGAACACATGGTAGTGATTCGCCTGGTCCTCTCCACAGGACCTCCAACAAGAAATGTCTCAGTTTAAAAACCGTTGTTGTGCTGGTGTTTTAAAAAACCTTATTATATTTTTCCATCCAAATTCTCTCCAGGAGAAGGCCGCTGTACTTTTCCACTGTTGTTTGTTCAATTTTTCCCATAATTCCAATCGCATTGTGAAATTCCCTTCCCTTTCCCATTTTTCTTTTATATAAATTGTGTCCTCACCCATTAATTCAGTTAGTGCGGTATACAACTTTGAAATACTTTTATGACCTGGGTCCGATTTATATCCCTTTGAAAAAAACATTCAAAATACCTGAATCTGTCTTATCTAAATCCTCCTTTCTTATTATCTTCTCAGTATAATGTCTGATTTGTATAAATCTGTATCGGTCCAAATTCATTAGGTCATGTCAAACTTTTAATTCCTCAAAGTTTCTGAAAACTCCGTCTACATAGAGGTCACTATATTTAACCATGCCGTAATCTATCCATTTTTTAAATCCAGTATCTATCCTGTTGGGGGTAAAATCTGGATCATAGGCTATCCATTTTATTAGCTGATAGGGTTCTTTGGCCTGATGTTCTCTAATGATTTGAAACCAGATTTTGAGTGAAGTCTTTATCCATGGGTTAGCTTCTTTTAGATAATTAATTAATGCACTATCACCTGTTATAGCTTGCAGTGGAATAACGCTTGATATCTGGCATTCTATCTCTTTCCACTGTGCCTTGTAGGATGGGTTGCATATGTGGACTAGAGTTTTTATCTGTGCTGCCCGGTAATAATTTTTAATATTTGGCAGGGAGAGATTTCCTTTCTCTTTGGGTAATTGTAATGTCCTATACCTTATCCTAGGCCTCTTTCCCTGCCAAATAAATCTTGAAATCATCTTATCTAATTCAATGAACATATTTTTCTAAAGATGAAGAGAAAAAGTAATCCTTCTATTACATAAATATCATTTACAATATCGATCCACTCCTCTAATGTGGGGGGTTCAGGAAGCAACCAGCACCTTGTGAGGACTTTCTTGCAAGCAGATATCAAAATAGCAAACATATATTTGTCACAACGCTTTGCCTTTAAGTCCGTACATCCTAAAAATAATGTAGGAAATTCCAAAGGAAGATTTATGAAATTCTGTCCAGAAAGGCAGTTGTTTAAATAAATAAATAAATCATTTAAAGGGCAACTCGTCATGAGAAGTATGATGGTGATGCTGTTAGGGTTCAAGATGACTTAAAAAAAAAAAAGTCTGCTAAAAATGGGAAATGTGAAGCTGGACAGATATGAGCATTATCAGGTGAGTGAAAAAAATGTTCTTGGTGGAAATTATGGCAAGTGCAGCATAACGTACTAGCAACCAAATATCAGGACATCTCAGCCTCTGCTGCACATATCTTTTAAAGATTATTTCTTTGGGCTCTTTGCCTTTATTTGATAGGACAGTATGTTAATATGAAAAGGGGACAGAGAGGGATGACATGCAGCAAAGGGTTGGAGGCTAGAATCAGACCTGCGGCTGCTGCAGCAAGGCATTGTCTTTGTACATGGGATGCCCGCCCTACCCACTGAGCTACTGTGCACCCCTGCTGCACATGTTTGTACCACACCAGTCTCTCTTGTGAGACCATCATTGGGGAACCCCCTTTTTAATCATGTTTCATGCAAAAATGTCAAACATTCACTGGTTTCAGCTTCTTAAATGTGAGGATCTGCTGCTTTTAACTGTTTCATATCATCGTAAACTGACTTTCTTTGAGTATTTAGACTGTTTACTCAAGGCTTCAGGAAACTGTGATGGACAGTTTAACTCTTTTCAGCCATTTTATGGACAAAACAAATTCAAAATAATGAGCAGATTAATAATTAGATGGTTGTCAGTTGAAGCTAGTGGTGGAAAATATGGATACAATCCTCTTTCACAGTATATTTTTCCTTTTTTTTCATTAATTTTGTTTGAGAAACTGTTTCCAGATAAAATAATCAGATGGCGATGTCTGTTTCTGGACCTTATTTTCAGCTGGTATGTGATGCTGTCATAGTGATAACCAGATGCAGATGGATATTCCAGTGTATTAAATACATGGCAAAAAGTTAAGTACACTGTCACTTTGTGGCCAAAATCACAAAGGAGTCACATATTGCAATGAAGCAGTCTTTCTCACTGGTTTGCAGTATTTCCCACAACAGCATAATACACCCAGCATAATACAAAAATAACTGTATAGCAAAAATCTTTGGCAGTTTGTAAGTTTATATCTTCAAATCCTAGTGGCAGCACTGACCATGAATTTGTGCCAACATGGGCGTTATTCTTTATGTGTATGGAGACTTTTGTTAGGTAGCTTCATACCAATATTTTTTGCTAATATTTGAGCATTTTTACAGCCAGCATGTAGTTTGTTGTTACAGTTCTCACCTTCCACAATGCTGGTCTTGGCTAAGAAGCCTGATGAGGCTTTCAGAGCACCACTGAACACAAAGAAGCAGGCTCCAGTTACTGTAGTAACAATACAAAGAGAAAAATAAATCACAACTTCACTTCATGAATCAACAACTGACTGAGGTCAATTTGTTTTCAGGCAAACAGAAAGGACAAGAGAGATAATAAGAGACAGCCAGGAGGAGGATTTTCAGGCAAACAGCTCTGCAGACAAACTGGATATAAAAACCAGACAGAGTGAGAGATAAAAGGAAATGTGATGAATCTTGTCTCTGCGTCAGCACCTTTGCGAGGCTGGTGATGGATGCTGATGGCCTGCGTCTGGTAGTTCCCGTCATCGTTTTGGACGCACACCAGGTGGGAGTCAGCCCGATCGTTGAAACACGCCCCCATGGCCAGCACATGTTCGTTGGACTTGTTCATGGCCTTCACCAGCTGCAAGGACAAATAGTATCCATGTCTAATTAAGATGCCCTTTGGGTGCGTGAGCTGAGGAAAATGGGCTTAACAGAGGCCGCCTGGTTAAGCCTAATTGCAGTGGGCTCGTGGGTGAAGTCCTCGAGTTAAATGAGATGGTGTTGAGATGACAGATTATGAGGAAAGACACTGACATGGGTGCATATCAATAGTTGAAAAATCCCACGTTTTAATTCTGCTAAATCCCCTGCCTCTGCGTCTCTTTGAAGCCGTCTTTTGCAAATCAGAAATAAAACTGAAAATCTGGAGGGCTTTAACCACTTGCTGCGCTAAAGGCTCGCCCGCAAGCTGTCGAGAAACGGTCCCCACTTCACATTACTGGGTTCCCATCTGTTCCTGCATCAGCAGCCAAACGCTACAACCGGCATCGCTCTCTCCGCCGAGGCTTTCTTTCTCAGCCAAATGGTGCTTCGTGTGTATCACTTCTTCTGGTCGGACATTCATTCACACCCTCGAGGCAGCGGCGTTATAACAAGTAGGCAGCCCACGCCTAATGTTCAGCTGCAGGGACCCTGGAGAGTTTGTCACACATCACCTACACAGAATGAACATGTGTGTTGACGCTCGGGGAGCTTAACAGGAGCCTCCTCCACTGATGTCATTAGTCTGTTGGAGGGTTTCATGTTGTTAGAAACATTATGTATGATTCTGCTTCAAACGAGTCACAGCTCTTGTTTTTTCTCCACCTCTAGAATCAGTGTTTATGCCAAGAAGGAGAAGAATTGGAAGGTTTTGTAGTTTTAGGGTGCCTCAACATCAAAACAAGCTTGGCTGGTGTGAAAATTATCAATCAAAATCTGGTGTGAACCAAACAAACGGGCCAAGATGACGTGAGAGGAGGGTCTCACTCAGCTTCCAGTGGGACTCTGGTGAGGCTCCTGACTGACTACACGTTTGATGTTCACTGCTGACAAATACCTCCACCCTTCCCCTACATCCCTTTAATGTCTGCACCATATTTGTACATTTTATTTATTTATCTTTTGTTGTAAATGCTGAATTTGAATACTTGCTGTGTTCTATAAATTGCATTAAGGTCAATCAGGAAGATTTCCTTTACGCTATATCCATTCACAATTCTCTCTCTAGCCCACTCCTACTACTTCCACCAATCAACTGACCACAAGTTTTCCCTCTCCGAGTTAGCCAATCAAACTTTGCCACTATCTCCTTGAGGCATTCATGTTGCTGCTGCCAAACTTTAAATCCGTTCTTCTCTCTGCTCCTGTCAGCTGTCATCTTAGGCAGTATCGTCACGCCCTCCCCATTCACCTCCAGTCATCTTTCCCTGAGCCCAGGATGAGCTCATCAAAAGCCCATACCTTTTCACATCCAGATCCTCAGCTCCCTCTTCATCACATCTCATCACCACCATTACCACCACCTGCATCTAGACTCCACAGGGGGGATCCCTAATCTACTACGTCTTTACCACCCTCCCGGAATAGATGACATCACAATGGGGTCTAATCGCCAAAGACTTTTCAACCTTTTCATACTTATGTGCACATGTAAGTAAATATTCTGTTCTCTCAGAACGAGTCTCTCCTGATTGAAATAACTAATAAATCCATCGTCTGAATGTGGACTGTCAAGGAAGCAATCGGTGTAAGCAGCATATATATGCGAGATAGTTGGTAACCATGCATGTACATCATATGCAGATGCATTTTGTACTTCTGTCCTGCTCCGTGTATTTCAGTAGTTTCTCATCAAAAAGAGAGCGAAACATAGCAACAGCATAATAATCCTCCTGTTATATTACACAAAAGAAGCCTCTGTTTCCACCTGCTTGTCGTTACTCAACATAAGGTCAAGTAGCTGTCTTGAATAATAATGCTCACGATGGTTCCAGCTTTTAGAATATGAGAATTCCCTGCCTTTCTCTGATGCAGATCACATTAGACTGAATATTTTTCGTACAGATTAAGTAATTTACGACAGTGTAAGAACGTTTATAACATTACATATTTAATTTTCTAGAAAATTCTTTTGAGAAACTGTAGAAACTGAAAGAATAACCAGATGTGGATGTCTGTTTTTGTGATGCAGGACACTCACCTCATTATAACGATTACTGGGGATCTTAATGCTCGTCTTCCTCACCTCCATGTCCACAACCAGACCTTTAACCACTGGTAGCGTGTACTGGTAGTTACGAAAGTCCTACGACAGGGACAGAAAAATGATGAGGACAGGGAAACTGTATTTTTTTGGTAACATAAGTGAGAAAATCATCCTGCTACACACAGAATCTACTGCATTTTGTAAAGTGTATTCGAGGCTCATGTTATTTTCCAACAGCACAAAGCGAAGCTCTTCAACCTCGAAAATAAATAATAACCGAGCACAGGAAGAGAAGAGAAAAAAAACAAAGCAACTTACTGCGAGCAGATTCATGATAGTGTGGCCGGTCTCTCCGAAGAGGGGTTTTCTGAAGCGAACACTGAACAGCGGACACGGATAAACTGCAAAACAAATTGTTTAGTTGTTGATAAATCCACAATAGAAATGGTTTACCACTCAGATATCATCAATGATTTCAAATATCAGGGTTACTTATTTTTCATTTATCAAGTGTCTCATTCAGTTGTCATGGAAATATATTCACTCTCTCAAAACGATGCCAACATTTTGGGTTTGTTCTCGCTTACAAAAAGTTACAGAGATGTGGTCAGGGAAAAGAATATTTTTATTCACTTTTATTTTATGGTCTTTGTTGCTGTTACAATGTTCCTCCTTGTTTGTTTTTATTATTTTAATTTATTAATTTATTTAATCAGTCTTGGGTCTGGGTCTGTATTTTTGGTTTAGTGGGTGCTCATGTTTTTATGAACTGCACAACTTGTGTTTCCTGTGTTTTCTATCCGCTTCACTCATGAATGCAAATGAACTGAACAAGAGACCCCACACACACACACATCAAATACAGTGCGCCTGCAGTTAGGAGGAACGTTCCTAATCCACAAGTGAAAAATAAGGCTGCTTTTTTCTCCGGCAACCAAAGCTCCTTAGATGACTATTTTTAGCCTTATCTCAGCAAACAGCTGGAAATAAGATCTTGCCACAAACTCTCATTAGCAATAAAAACCAATCTCAGCCTCAATCTGCAGTTCAGTGGGGATCCTCACACTGACGAGCAACCCACACTCCTGCTGGTCACTGCTTAAGGTAAGAGGTAGTGGCGTGGAGAGCTACGCTGTTTGTGTGGTGAATTAATTTTGCGGTGCTGGTAACATTTTGTGTTTAAGAGCCTCAACTGTATGCGGCTTTGTTAATGTATTCTATCTGAGCAAGCTGCAAGAAGGCAAGAGGCTTAGCGGAGCCAGGCGGTGCTCTGTGCTGGCAGGTCTGGCTGTAAGAGAGGGGGATTTGGTGGGAGAGGAGGCTCTTTGATAAAACCCCCGACAAGACTTCCTGGTTCATGTGAGAAGCGGAGAGAAACGTATGAGAGCAGGCTGGTTTGATGTTGACAGGCTTCTTTTGACAACTGACATGCTAAGCTCTCTAGATCAAGCTGGATCCTAATTTTTTACCACAGGAAACCATCAAAGTGACACTCACATTCTTTGCTCTCACTTTCACCAAATTTAACCTTGTAGTATTTGGTTCCAACACTTGACAGAAGTATTTAATATCTGTTAATTGCGTTGTCTCCCATTCACCAGCTGAAGCCCACAACTCAACAACGCATTTCCTGTTTTGGCGCTGACCAAAACACTGACCAAAATGTGTCCTACTCGGAGTATCGACAGCTGACAAGTGCCAGGGTTCTTATACATTTTCCATTTCAAAATTCCATATTTTTCCAGACGATATTTGATATCTGAGCACATATACCCAGCCCTTACAAAACTTGCATTTATCTTTTGTGGCCATTCAGTCCATACTCCTCTGCAGGAAGTTTGATGATGTTCCACTATAAAACATCTCGGCCCTGATTTTTTGCTATCTATGTATCAATATGCAATCCAAAGATATTGTCGCATTTTCTCCCAACCTAATTTGGTTGTGGAAGTTGGGATTGGTACAGTTATACGGCACTGAGGGCAGAGCTTTCTTTACAGCCTGTGACGTACAGGTGAGTGTGCTTTCAGTTGTACGCCATGCTTCTTGTCTTGCTTTCGATGACATCAAGCTCGCTTTGGTCCACACACTCAAGCTGTGCTGGCTGCCTGCTCCAAACATAAATGAAAAACACTGTGCGTGTATGACAAATTTATTTTTAGAAATACAAGTTTTATATTGTAGAAAACTGAATAGGGGAATAGTCTGGAAACACAAATATTTTTCCATTCTCTCTTCTGGTTTTTTCCATATTTATCCAGACTTGAAAATGACTAAAATCTAAATCCATACTTTATACTACACTTAATTAAAGAAAGACGGCAAATGCTCAGATTTGTTTTGTTGTCGATCAGTTTCTTATATCAATCAGCTTTACTATTTTTAATATTAACATTTGAAAAGTTAGTCTTGTTTCATTAAATGAAAAAATGCTTTTGCAGAGAGGTGGAAGTTGAAGCTCGATCAGGAGACAACCACTCAAAAGACGACTGACAACCCTGCTGAGCAACAAGAAGGAAATAATGAATAAGACCGATGACTTCACTTGAGTGCGCTATAAAGTGCTCAGAAAAAACAGAAATAGGTATATCTAAATTTCCATGACCACTGAAGAAAAAAAATGTGCCTATGCAGATCATGTGACATAACTGAAAGCTCCAGAACAACTATCAAATGGCCCTCAAGGTGAGACTGTCTTGTTAACTGCTGTTGAAGGTCAAGAATGAACTCAGTCTTTGCCTTATGGACTGAATCTGTTACTGTGTCGTCATTGTGCAAATAGATTTTTTTGCATTTTCTTTATGAATAATGAAACTACATATGAGCTTAAACTGTCTGTATGTCAACAGTTTAAAATAACATGAACCCCGGCAGTCCGAACTCACATCGGTACTCTGCACCCAGCCGCAGCATGAGGCGGATGGGGAAGACCTTGGCCCATGGCGTCTCCCACTTCTGTATCAGGATGCCGAAGAGGTAGGGCGGGTTGGGCAGCAGCAGGTCCTGCAGCGACTGGAAGGAGGGGCTGATGTAGAGGAAGCCGCCATGCTCTTTACTGCCCAGGAAACTCTGCGTGAAGAATGAGTGACTCAGGTGGCTCAGCACGTTGCCTTTAGGAGACGAGGAAGAGAGGGAGGGGAGGAGAAGTTAGTGGTGTAGGAGATGGGGTCGGTGAAACGGGAGAGGGAAAGGAACAGCAGGGTAGTGGGGGAGAAAAAGGAGTCATGTAATAGCAGTTGAGGGGGGGAATGACTTGAGGGGTATATGAATAAAAATGTAGAGGATAAAATGGAAGAATAGCATGAAAATTAACTCAAATAAGAAATAAAGGGGCAAAAGAGAGACAAACCAGAGTTTTCATCCTCTGAAACAGGAGGTAAATATGAAAAGAGGAGGCTCTCAGTGTGCACCTAAGGTTACTGTGAGCACAAAGAGCCTTGGTTAGTCTGTATCAAGTTCAATAACAATGAATAAAACCTATCTTGTCTGCTCGACCTACAGTCTCATATTACCCACTAAGGTTTCATGCTACTAATTATCTGAGGGAGGGAGTCATTTAGATGCCACGTAACGCAATAATGCCATGACAAAGCTCAGTGGCTGGGACTTGCTAAAGCCAGCACTTCTTCCCGAGACCTGAGTGACGGCGAGTTAATCAGGAACGACACACACAATATGGCTCTCTTCCACCAGCCTGAAACTGCTCCAGTGTGAATATGAAAAAGGAAACAGCCTGAGGGGAGCGAGCCGTCAAAGTCACCCGATATTAGTCGATTCTGCTCTGCAGCATATGGAGTTAAAAACGCACGACAAGCAGTGGTGAGGTGTCACGCCTGGAGGGAGGCGACCTGACAGCATGACGCTAATGTTTGGACCATTTTTCATGAAAAAAGGCAGAGACACAGTTGAGCAGCGGCGGACAGTAACCTGGTTTCCAAATAGAGGACGACTAGGTGCACCTGTCGTCTCGATGGAACAAAAAGTAGAGCTGGGGCATTTCCCCCTCACGTTATACTACATTACTTTAGGGTTAGTTCATTTTTAACTGGGCAGCACCTGACTGAGACAGGTAGACTCACCTGTGGACACAACTACTAATGAGCTGCTATCTCCCCCAAGAGGGGCCCACGGTGGAGGTGGACTAATTTCGCAGTGTGCCTCCTGGTGGAGCTGTTGGTTATGTTCTTACCACTGAGGGCCTCCTGGTAGAGCTGCACAAAGTGGGTGAAGATGTCTTTGGGGATGGTCTTCTCGTCAGGTAGACACTGGAGCAGAATGACAACCTCAGACTGGCCGACGGCATGCATCCCCTTCGTCGTCACGTACCAACACTTCCTGTTCACATCTGTGTAAAGAGAGAACAGAAAACTAGTCAGACATACAGGAGATAGTTACATCAGAGCCATTCAATCCTTTCAAACATTGTTAACATAATGGCAATTTTACGATTGTCTCGTGTCTGAATTAACACTTTTGCATAAAAGTCATGATGGCAGTCTTACTAATTTGGACCTAGCAACAATTTTGTCACGCTTCCAACAGAAGTTTGAATTGAATGCTGTCAGGTTTACATAAAGACGCATCAGCACAAGATTAAATGCTCAGAGAGAAATTTAATGTTCCTTTCTTTTTAAGTAAATTAAAAATGTATTACTCAAGTATCATCTTCTTTGCACAAAGAGGACAGAATTAATTTAATAAACCACAAAACACTGTGATTGAACCAATTTTACACAGAAAATTCTTTTCATGTCAAATCAGTCTTGAAAAGTGATTTCCCCCCCCTTGCAATGCCAAAAAAGCATATATCCCAAATGCTCATACCTGTTTAGTGCATGGATGAATACATGAATATGCAGCACAGCACTTTACAGACAGCATAAGAGCTAATAGGAATTAAGAGTGCCAGCTTAACGTCTTGTTTAATCTGCAACAGTGCACAATGACAGAATTCTAACAGGCAGCAGAATTCTCTAATAAATGATCAAATTAATTATTAAAGTTATCAATGGATTCACTATGGAGAGATCACTTGCTACTTGCCATGAAGTAAAAAAAAAAAAAGAACAATTTGAGTTTTGGCTACTCAGGAATTCACAGACAAAAGCTTAATAGGCATAATTAAAAATTAATGCAGTGCAAATATGTATTTTCCTTTTTCCTTAGATCATCATGAAATTAATAATTCACAAGTAGGTCCACACACTGATTTTTGCTCCTCCGAAATTTCCTCATGTGAATGTTTTGACCTGCATTTTTAAAATGACTGCTGCTCTAAATGGTACTGAGGTACTGGCTGGGTAACTCACAGTTGACAAGCTTGACCATGGCAAGCAGGTTGGCGTTGAGCACAAAGACCAGGGGGTCTGGGCCTCCCTCCTCCAGCTGCTGCATGAGCACGATCTCTGACGGCCTCTCCTCTACTGCATAGTCTGCAGGTGGGGTGGAGCAAAAGAAGGAGAGGAGGGTGGAGGGAGGAGTCGAGGTAAAGTTAGATAAACGGACGGGAAGAATCGAAGATGAGAGAGAGGTGGAGATGTCAGAGTGAGGATGACAGAGGAGTCATGTGAACAGAGATCCTCCCATTTATTTAAAACATCATCACTGCATTGTTCCCATACACAAACCCTCTCCTCCCCCCTGTTGGCAATGAGTGGCTGAAACATGAGCCGTGATATAAAGCACATGTAAAACACACTTGACAAGCAAGCACACAAACACAGCAGCTGACGGAGCAATGAGGAGGCAGCAGAATGGTGAGGATGAGGGCAAGCACCTGTGATGTGGCCTCCCGTACCTCCTTTGACTCCGGTGGAGATGAGGATGGGAGGGAGCCCGTCCTCCGGGATCAGGCTGAGGGAGCTGCCCACGGGGCTGCCCACCGGGGCAACAGGGGTATGGGCTGCCTGGGGGTGGAGAGGAGGGGTGGGGGTGTAGTGTTAGATGTACCTTATTGCATACAGTGAGTGGCAGTAACCAAAAGGGTTTTCATGGCTGTTATTGCAGGTACATCTGGGTCCTATAGCTCTAATGGCCAAAAACCAATTAAGTTCACATTTTAAAAAGACCAGTCAAGATTAATACTGCAGATGCCCAATTCATCCTGACTTTTAGTTCCTAATACAAGTGAAACTCACAGTCACTGGATACAAATTGATAGCATCTTTTGCCCAAAGATCAAAATGAGATTACTTAGAGATTCCCTTCACTTAAAAATGTGCTGTCCTTGTGTTTATGTCACCTAAAATGTCTGACCTTGACTAAACTGAGATGTATCTGTACAAAGCTGGTCGACAGGGGAGATGTCTGTGCACTTCCTTAAAATCTAAGATTCAAAAGTATACGCAAATGCAAATGCAAATGCTGGCAAAGAAACCCGAAACCTCCAGTGCAGAGCAGACTTATTACACATGATATAAAACTCCAAGTGGAATACATCCTCCTGCAAACTTTATTTGACCTCTGGTATATAATTACGTAATAATAATGTGACAATGTGAACACACTGTAACATCGCAGCAGATGTTACTGTATGTTTCACAACTATTAATGCTGTGTCATCAACTGACACTTACAAGCTAACAAACAACATCAACCAATAAAAAGGTGCTCACTATTCTTACCACTCTGATATGTCGCAGATTTTAATGCTCAACAGACTCCTCATCAGTGTCTGAGTCTGACTGAGGCTCAAACATGTATGGCTGGATCTCTCCAATGTTTCCTCTACATTGCTAATGCTAGCCATCTCGATGCACGCTGCTCTTTCACCCTTCAACCTAATGCTAGTTTCCCATAGCCAGACCTGTCTCCACTTTTTGTTTTAGCACTGTGCTGGCACTGGAGAAAGTGAAACCTATGGCAAGCAGCAAGTGGACAGGTTGGACACCGGATTTTGAGAGTAAATTTGCTTCCGGCTCCTTTGAATGTAAAACCATGGTAAACCACATATTAATCAGAGCAAAGTATTTTTTACATACTCTAAAATATGTCCAGAGATGGAATTTAAGTGATTCAGTCATTTTTCTCAGATTTGATAAGACTTCTCTTGAGACACAGAAGACATCATACAACTGTTTTCACAGGCTGAGTTGTCCTCACTGTTACTAGTAAATTGATTTTGACATGTGAAATTAAAGGAGTGCCATTTTAATATCCCTACTGGCCTGATTTAAATTCCTTTTAATCACTTTTGTTTGATGCATTATAATGTGCTAACCATGAAAACCGAATGGCGCAGAAGGAGTCCCTGTTTATCAGTGGTTCGTCACTTTGCTGTAGCTCACCAGTAGCACTGGCAGTCACCTTGCCTTTGGCAATAAATTCAAATCCATGCATTACTGAGTTCATGCCAGTGTGACTTTCATGGTGTCATGTGAAAGTCGGATTTTATACTCAAGTTCTTTCTGCATGGCATCATCAGGCCATCTGAAAGGAAGCCATTTTAAAGCTTCAACAATCATTCTGTTCAACAGGCCATGAATCATCCTGACAGGTGGCATTCAAGTCCAATGAGTGGAGAGCAGCACGACAACAGAAACAACCCCACTCAACTTGCTGTTCTGTTATTTGCTGTGTGGCAAACTTTACAGTATTTTTCCTTAAGCACATCAGTCGACTGGGATTTATAACTCTGATTAAGCAAACAAGGAATGTTGCCTTTGAATTACTGCAGACCATGACCCAGCCACTAAATCACCAAGAATCCCACAGAAAGAGTTCTTTGTGGCTTCCCTCAGCTAGCTGCAGGGTAGCTAACATGACCGTAACAAGCTCACCTAATAGCATTAGCTGTGGGTGAATGTTTTTCATGCCGAGCCTACCTCTGAGGATTCAGAAGTGGTGGATTTGTTTGAATACGTGGAGATGGCCAGTGACTGGGAGGGGGCTGGGCTGGAGGTGGGAGGTTTTGGGGACTCTGCTGTGTCTCCGTTAGGTAGAACTCCATCAGCAAACCACACCCTCCTCTGCTCCCGTGTCAAGGACCCTAAAGGGGAGAGACCCATAGCGCAACACGACAAGGTTACTTAAATAAAAACTGTATGCAGACAAACCCTTTTAAGAACTACCCATGAAAATACTTCTTTAAATGTAATGGGGACAGAATGTCACAGTAGAAGGTGAACAACAAAGAGCATTTTTATTCTTGGTAAAGGTTGTACCCTCGTTGCCAGCCTGTTTCAGGACTCCCACAGGCACCATGACGGTAGGAGGAGGGGAGCTGAGCACCCCCGAGGCCTGGGCCTGCTGCAGAGGGGGGATGGTGGAGCAGTACTCTGCTGGGTTGTTGGGGTTCGGACTCTGGTTGCTTCCAGTAGCAGGTGTCTCCCATGATTGAGCTGACAGAGACAGAAAACATAAAAGTAAACATTAGGTAAATTGTGTGTGTGTGTGTTTGTGTCTGGGTGTTAAGTCGAAAAAGTACACAGAGCAATACATCAAATCATCAAATCCTAAGTGTAAACCGGTGCCACATGTTTGAGATCAGTGGCTATGCTTTTTGGAAACAATCTTAAAAATACCAAATCTATAAACAGACGATATTGCTAAAAAATAAGAAGTACCACTGGACATGTTTTTAACAGGTGTATTGCGTAGATACTTCCCATTGGTAGAGCAGGTTGTTTGACTTAGACTTAGTCTTAGTGTGACAAGAACAGGTGTAACTAATTTAGTTAACAAGGAATCTGTTCCAGTAAGTGATCCAATAAGCCAGCTGGCCCAGCTAAATGAAATGCAGTCGTAATCTATGTTATTAATCACACCTAGGTCAAAACGTCTGCTTTGAAAAAAGGCCCATTTATACAGTAGCTGTGCCCCATTACTATACTACATATAAAACTCTACATGTATGCAAAAATCATAATGCTGCTACACTTTATTTGAAAAGACTTCATGTCTGCTAAGAGACAACCAGTCATACTCTAAATTTTAAGTCCTTTTTACTGCTGTGGCATTCTCAGTTACACTTAAAAAAGCAAAGTAGGTCTGAACGATATGTTGGTATACACCGTAGAAATATGTCAACTGGCGGAGAACACTGTTTCTACTGTGGGAACTATTCGGGCGCAAATTCATGTTTCCTGGGACAGTAAGGGCATGATCCACTCTACTCTGACTTATTCTGCCTCTGACTTTACCATGACATTCTTACCCTGACCCTTACAAATCACACTTGTCATGCCTAAACGTAACCAAACCAATGAAGGAAACGTGCACTAACAAATCAGGGGAAGAATAGGACGGGTCATGTCACCATTCTAGGAAACGCAAATTCGCATTTTGGTCATGTGACAAATCAGGACTGGATTCTCACATGATCTTGTGATTCTTGTGTGATCTTGTCACAAATCCAGCTGCCTTGAAAGGTAATAAAGGGAAATGATTGAGCCTGATAAAGTCTGGTAGGGTTTTTATGGCCATATCACACACTCCTAATAAAAATGCATACATATAAATGCAATATATAAGTTGGAAAAAACAAACTTTCTTTTTGCAATGATGCTCACCATTCGTCAGTGCAGAATGACAGGTGACACAGACTCGAGCCTCCTTCCTGTCCATGTACATGAGCCTGCACTTCAGGCTGCAGCATGTCGCACAGAACACCTTAAAAACACACACCAAGAAAAAGATATTATTTGTACCACATTCTAAGAATAAGCACACTGGACGCAAAACATTTCTGCAAATGATTTTACTTTAACTGTGAGTGGTTTTTAAAAGGTGAAGAATTGAAAATAAGTCGTGATTTAGTGTGCAGCAAATGTACCATTTTATGGATATTGATTTCCTGTACTTTGCCAAGGCTTCAACGAGCTGCAGCTGTGTACAGGGCACTTTAAGTTCAGTGAATTAGCACCTCATTACACATCATTATCCCGTAACATTCACATCCTCACAGCACCATCACACACTTGTTTGTGGATCTACCAGACTGGTGGTGGTGGGTTCACAGGAGGATCCTACGGCGTCTATTGTTTGCGGCCCCAGAGCTGGTGTCCGTATTACTGCAGTGCCAGCTCCTCCCTGCTCAAGTGGCAGAGAGTGTGTTTGTTTACCACCATGGGAAATTAAGTAGCAGCCCAGAGATTTTCCAGTGCAGTGTCAGCGACCACATCTCCACTTTAAAGCATTGTGCGGACACCCCGTTGTATGTGTGGGTGGCCATAATGCTAGAAAGCTACCTGCACACCTACTGAGTTTATCTGCAAAGAAAGGCTTAAAAAGAAACTCATCTATCAAAGCAACTCATCTGATTTACATTACTCCACAGAGTCCAGCAAAGCACCTTTAATAATACTCCCTGTTTAGAATATGACTTGGTTGTGTATTTTAAAGGTTGAAATGCATTTTATCATTGTGTTTTTCTCCTTGCACGCATTATTTACATCTTTTGTTGGGTACTTATTTATTCTGTTCTGTTTGCAGTTGTGTCATATTTTATGTTTATTTATGTACATTTTATTTGACCTCAACAATTTACTGTCAACTGACAACCGATTGACTCTTACACATTACAGATTTGGTGATTCCAGGTAAGTGTTTATTACGGATGAAATGTTTAATTGATGAGCAGATTAAGAGAATATTTATCGGCAACACTTTTGATAATCAAATTGCTCGAGTCATTTTTCAAGCAAGTGCAGAAAATTCTCTAACTTTAGCTTCTCAGTCGTGAGGATTTGCTGCTTTTCTTTGTCTTATGTCACATTAAACTGAATATGTTGGTCAAACAAAACAAGCGACAATGGGCTTTTAAAAAGTTTCAATTTTTCTGACATTTTATAGACCAAACACTCAACAACAAAGTATAAAGACTAATGATATTGAAAATGATACGTTGCAGCCCTATTATCCATGCCAACTTCCTACACGTCTACTCGCTCATCATAAGAAAGTCAAGATGCAGCAATCAGCTAAATCCCTGCGACAAAAATGTACTGAATAAATGTAGAAAGAAACCTCTATTCTCTGCTGTGCATTTTTGCTCAAGTACTTTGCAAGTCTTGCTTTCCCTAAGCCTACCTTGAAAGGCCAACATCATTTGGAAATACCCAGAATGCCCTTTGATAAAACCCCCAGAGAGGTGTGAACAGTTTGGAGAACATGCGGGTGGTGAAAGCAATAATGATAACAGCACGGCAAGCAAGGTTTTTGGGAAGATTTTCAATGTCATGCACCTTACAAAACAATGCAATATGTCTTATTAATGCACTGCATTCTGATCTATTAGTCTGTGCAGGCTACTGTATGGTTAGGAAATCTCTCTCTCTCTTTTTCCTGATTGAATTCCCCCTGGATATGTGGTGCACATTGGTGAAAACGGGAGTTTCTTTACGTCTAAG
Source organism: Epinephelus fuscoguttatus (assembly GCF_011397635.1). Taxonomy (NCBI): domain Eukaryota; kingdom Metazoa; phylum Chordata; class Actinopteri; order Perciformes; family Serranidae; genus Epinephelus; species Epinephelus fuscoguttatus. The sequence goes on along the minus strand of NC_064766.1, from coordinate 15,874,261 downwards.
GGGCTGACCGAAAAAATAAACCTTTTCTGTTAGTGTTTTAGACATAAGGAGATCCTTTCTGTAAGTGTAGCTACATTACAGCGACAGCACATGGCTATATTTGGTCAGTTATTCAGGGATTATAAATATAAAACCACCAATAACTAACCTAACAATAGAACTGGCGCAGAAATGGCAGGTTCTTAAAATCAGTGTTTTTAAGTGTGATACAAGGTTTTACTTTACATTCTCACATAAAAGCAGCTCTAGCACTCCACTGACCTTGCCACAGGCCCTGCAGTGGTGCCTCCTTTTGGTGAAGGTGAACTTGACATCACATTTCATACAGACAGGCGCCTGGGAATCAGGCACCCACACAGGGGCAACCTCTCCCAGGGAGTTGGCAGGCTTCCTGCACAGTGTGCCCTGCTGACCTGCCTGGAGGTCATTGTCTGGGCTCTCAGAGGGCATCAGGGGAGGAGAGTGGACAACACCATCTCCATTCACCCCGACTACACTCTGTTCAGTCCCACTAGGCGTAGTTTCAGAGGGCGTGCCTCTCCGACACTGGTTCTCCTGGTTTTTGTTCTTGCTGACGGCAGATGGGCCGAGCTGATTTTGGACCTGGCCCGACAGCGGCTGTGGAATCTGAAGCTTGAGGCTGACTGGTTGCTTTGGTCGTGCCCCTCCATAGGGAACACTGACCGGCTGTAGCCTATTGTTGTTGAGTTTTGGTTGGATGCTACCTGACCCCATTGCTCCCCCATCACTGCTTTCTTGCTTGCTTTCCTCCATTTCTTTCTCCTCAGTGACAGAGTCCTCTTTGGAGGGGACAGGAGAGGGAGAAAAACCCTCCTCCTCGTCCTCCTCCTCTGTCTCCTTAAGTTTGGAATGGCTACTGCTCTCCTGCTCCAATCCATTGGGAAGGCTTGTTATTCTGAGGAGTTGGTCTAACTGTCCCTCTGGACCACATCTCCTCTCCTTCTCCTCCACTCCGACCCTGTCAGGAGAAGATACACCATTCTCTTCCACCTCACAACCAGCCTGGATGTCTCTCCCTCTATTCAGGAGATTTTCTACCTGCTCCTCTTTTAAGTTTGCAATTTGTTTTTCTTGATCATTTTCCTGTAAAACAGCCTCCCCTTTGACATCTTCCCCATTTTGTGTTGTTAGTTCCACATGTGGATGAGTTTTCAGAGACGGAGATTCTTCTTCGTGTCGTAATCCATCCTCAAAGGTAAAGTGAGTGTGATTGACAGCGGAGCCTCCTCCTCCCGCTGATGTGGCTTTCTCCTCCAGATGACGTTTAGCCTCCTGGTCAGAAGCAGCAGGCTGGTTGTCTGAAGGAGAATTTATCTCCTTGCCGAGCCCATCCAGTTGTGGGCTTGCAGGGCTGGCAGGACAGCCATTTTCCACAGCAGTACAGGCCGTCACAGGGGGCGGCGAGAGATCGTCTGTGCCCACCAGTTTGCCGATGTTGGGCTGGGGGAGTGGTGGGCTGTGAACGTCTGCCGGCCTCTCCTCTACCCAGGATGAGGGTTCGGGACCGGGATGTCTTTTGGGGTCGCCCCCCGGGGAGGCGCTTGAGGAGGAGTCGGGGAGGGTTTTGAAGGGCAGCGGACTCTCCCGGGGGCTGAGGTCTGCGTGGGCCAGGGCGGGGTTCAGAGAAAGCAGGTGGGCTGGCGGGGCCAGGATCTGGGTCCACTTGGCATCCGAGAGAATGGGATTGTCTGTCTCATCTGGCAGAGAAAGAAGAGAGGAAAACAGATGATTATATAGAGCTCACTTTGCCTTATAAAGCCACAGTCTTTATGTGACATCAATTGATCTAATAGTGGCTTTGCTGCACTTTGCAAATAATTTGATCTATATTTTGCACAAGTCACCATTTACCCTATTTTTTCTGGAAACAGAAAATAAGGAGAAGTGGCTACTAGCAACGAGATCATGAACCTTAAAACAGCAAGACAGGGAGCCTCAAATGAACTGCCAAAGAGAACTGAAACAAAGATACACGCTCCCAGGTGATTGAAAAAGAGCTAAAAATGGCAGGAACAAAACCAGGGGACAAATTGAGAAATGAGGTTGGCATGGAGTGGGAAATTAGTGTGTGGATGGACTGGGAAATTCTGAGAAATTGGGCCAAACGGCTCGCTCGCCCCTGGGAGCCATCAGTCAAGCTGACACATGAATGCTGTGTAATACAAGCGGAAATTCTTATAATATTTATTCAAAGGACTTTTTCACACAGCCGTGTCAGCTACTGTATGGCGCTCTCTTCCCTCCACTGGAATTCATGCTAAGCTGTTTTAGTATGTGCAGTAGCAGATTCAAGCACACACATTCACTCACACAGAGTTAATCTGCCAAGCTGGATCTCTGGCAGAGGACACACAGATAATCACTCACAGCCAAAATACACACTGAGCTCACAGTACCATCAAAATATGCTGTGTGTGGAGGAGTGGCATTTTTCTGGGGTCATCTGCAATGAATCCAGAAAAAAAGCAGTCTTTCCTCTATAATAAGCAGACTGGAGAACTGGGGGTGTTCATAGACAGAGCTCGGTAATGCAGTGTTTACTTTACAATCACCATAAATAAACTCAGTGGAAGCGCCGTTTCATAAAGGCCCTAACACAATTTCTTTACTTGTGAGCATTAAGTGTGGAAAAAAAAAGACTCATCTTGCGCCAATTTCACACAAGCCCCAAGGGAAATTGATAATCCAATTAGTCCTATTCCCTCTCTGCACACCCTCAATCACCACCTGTAAATGTTACTCAAACTCACTGGGTAGTGGCTGATTGTCTGACATCTTGATGATTTACCCTTGGGTTACATAACAGCAACCTGACCATAGCTCCTCTGAAACGTCATTCCACAGCTATGCCTTGTCCCATCCGTGTTTTCTCAACCTCAATGACTCATTGTGTGTCCCTGTCTCATCTCCACATCCATTTAAACTAACACAGTGGCTCACCTTCGTTCTGCTCAAACTCGTCCAGCACCTTGTCCAGGTTGAAGGCCTCGGCCTGGAAGTAATTCTCCATGGGTCAGGAAGCTCCACCCTGCCGACGGCCGTGTGAACCTAGAAACACAAAGACACTGTCCTCAATACTAAATCTATTCACATTTTCATACCGCATAATGCAGATGTCCCCCACGGCCTGTATCATATCTCCTTTTTCATATCTCACTTTAATATGATTTGTTTAAGCAGAAACATCCCCTCTAACTAGCTTTCGTCCTTACTTCTCCTTTCCCTCCCATGCCAGTGCTCTTTTGTGATTGCTCTGGGGCCACGGAGATAATGAGAGGGAAGGATGGCTATGGTTTGATTAGGAAGGTTATGGGGTGAATTATATGACCTGTAGCAAGGATACATCCAGAATACAAACTTATCAGATTCTCTAAATACTAAGTAAAGGGTTTCTTAAGTTGCATCTTAAAGGAACAGTTCACCCCAAAAGTAAAAAAAATATACATATTTTCCTCATACCTGTAGTGCTGTTTAGTTTTGAGTGTTTTGGTGTGAGCTGCTGAGCACTGGAGATATCGGCCATAGAGATGTCTGCCTTGTCTCTAATATATTGGAACTCTTGAGCTTATGGTGCTAAAAGTACCAATTTTTTAATTTTTTTTTTTTTGAAAAACTCAACAGCAATATCTCTTTCCAGAAATCATGACTCAGTTACTCAAGATAATCCACACACCTTGTTGTTAGCAGTTTCATGCAGAAACTATTTCCTTTCTATCAAACTACCATGAATCCACTCATGAACCAGAGGCTTATGCTTGTGACATTGGGAGATGTAAACATTAATGACCTCCTCGGCCGAGCTGTAACGTTAGCTAGCTCAGTGGTGCAAGGTGAGTGAGCAGTAGATGCTTGTTCTTTCTCTGCAGTGATAAGATTGGCAGGTGTAGAAGAAAAAAGCTCCTACATAACACTGCTCAAAACAAGGTCTGTGGATTATCTTGAGTAACCCGGTCATGTTTTTTGGAAAGAGACATTGTTGTTGAGTTTTTCCCTTTTTTTTGGCGCTTCGAGCACCACAAGCTGAGTGCCATCTAGTTCCATTATTTTGGAGAGAAGGCAGACATCTCTACAGCCGATATACTAAGCAACAAACACCCAACAAATCTAAAAAAATATTACTTTTTCTTCTACCAAAAATGCACAGACCCATCCTCTACAAAACAGGATTCCTTCATGCAAAAGTTGTTGCAGTCATAATGACTTGCTTTTTTTAAAACACAGAAATGGTCTACATTCTTTTCTAAACATTTCTGACCCTGGTGGAAAACTTGTTTATACATTTAGTCATGTAGTAATGCTCCTCTCTCCGTCAGTCCTCACCTGCACAGAGGTCCTCTTCAGCAGTCCCAGGTGGTGTTTTTTCTCAGCGGGTTTCCCTCTCAGTTCTCACTTCACCCAGTTTGGCAAGCGCCCAGCGCCCACACCTTAGACACAGAGGGGAAACACCATTCAGTAAAAGAGCTGCCTCTCAACCTGTGAGACAAAGCACGCTGCTGGTTTCACTACCAGATGATGTATTGAGTATAGTGACAGCACTTCCTATGTGCTTACAGTATATGAATTTTAAATTATAGGAAAGTAAAGCTAGCTAAGTGCTTGGTCTGTGCTTAATATTTCACTTACTGTGAGCAAAAAGTGTACATATTCAAGTCAGTTTGGGTTCAGGCTGGCATTCTTTGGAAATGAAAATACTGCCTTTAAAACACAAGACAAGGTCAAATCACCCAGTTCATTTAGGAATTAAGTAAAGCTCTGTATATTTGGTATTTTTAAGTAGAGCTGAAATTATTAGTCAAATAACTGATCGATCAATGAGCAAAAAATGAATCAGCAGCTATTATGACAGTGGATTAATTGTTTCAGACATATTTTAAGCAAAAATGACAAACAATTACATTCACTTACGGCATCTTTTTTGTCACGAATAAAAGTAAACTAAATATCTTTTGGGTTTTGGACTGTTGTTTGGATCAAACAAACAATTTAAAGATTTCAACTTGAGCTCTGGGAAATTATGATGGGCGTTTTCACCATTTTATGATATTTTGTACCCAAAATGATTCATCAATGATGAAAAAGTTATTAGACACAGCCCTGTTTTCAAGCATGTGGTACACATTTATGCTGAAATCAAGACAAGACTCAGACAGCTCAGCTGATGATGAATCAGAACAAAATGTTAGGTAAGTGTGGGACACGTTAGTCTCTGAACAACACCATGCTTCAATTGAGGATACAGCACATCCAGCTTATCATGTGTATTGCGCATTATCATACATAGTGAGCTATTACCATCCACACCCGACAAGGCAATCAGAGTCATGAATGGAAAACAGATGAAGCCTGAATCACTGCACAGTAAACCTGCCCAGTCTGTCCTTGCTGATGAGGAGACCTTGAAGTGAGGATGTGATGGTGTATAAGTGTGTGTGTGTGTGTGTGTGTGTGTGTGTGTGTGTGTGTGTGTGTGTGAGTGTGTGAGTGTGGGGCTGCGAATGAGTAACAGTCGGGATGAACTTCAGGGTCATTCTCATAAGGACAAGAGCGACCAGGGATTACACCAGAGACCAGATATTCCGCAGAGCAAAGCTTCGGAGAAAGGAGCAGAGTCAACACATTTTCCGCTTAGTTTAAGGTGCAAGCATGGGCACGATGTCAGCACAAAACAGTGAAGGCACAGGACAGGAAGCTACACATGTAATGTGTACCATGAGTCAAAGTGTTTCTGCCATACCACGAGCAAGGCTGGGGGCTGCTATTTGAGCCAAAAATACAAAAGAAAAAGCAACCAGTACAAAAATACTTCTTTAAATTGAGAATATCTATAACATGAATGATCCATCAGTGAATGAAACAAAACAAAAGAGCTTAATTAGAGCATGTTACAACCCTTTAGGCAAGCACAGTCCAGATGGAGTATGATGACTCAGATTAGGCACAACACTAGCCGTGACGTGACACACAACTTGATAAAATACAAATAAACTGACATTTTAACAATGATTTCACATGATCACCTTTTAAAAATCTACTCTATAGCAGGTAATAGGGATTTAATCTAATACCAGCAGTAAAGACATCTTTGTATGCATGTAGTAACCCCAAACTGTACACTTTTAAGTCACTCAACATTTAGTTGCTGCATGTCAGCCTGCAAGTGCAAGATGATCCAGTTTGGATGGAGTAAATTACCTTTACATCACCTGAACCGATCACTGAATGGGAGCAACATCTACGCATCAAGGTTTAACCTTGTCCAACCTCTGCACCTTTTACTTCAGTAAGGAGATTTCCCTCTACACTGAATTCTTAAAATTATATTGCACTATAAAAACCTGAAAACCTCCTGTGGACTGCCAGACAGTGCACACACAAACACATGAACAAACACACACACACAGAAATGCCTCCATGAGGACAGGAGCCCGTCCCTGATTAAGATTTAATTACCCTGCAGAGGCACTGAATAATGCATCTTTAGTCAAAGTGCGTGAAGGAGTTGTATTTTTAGACATGTAAACTTGGGGAGATGCTCTAAAGGAGACATATGTGCATGAGAGAGTGTGTCAGTCAGAGACCCTGTAGGACTAAAGCAAATGGTCCTGTAGCTACATGATATTAGGATAATGTGTTTGAACTAAGGCTGGGCAATATATCGATATAATACTGATATAATGATATGAGACCAGGTATCTTCTTAAATGCTGAATATCGTAAGTCTTCTGGTTTAAAACGCAGCATTACAGCAAAGTGATGTAGTTTTCTGAACTTACCCGACTGTTCTAGCTGCTATTATTCGCCTTTATCCACTTAGTCATGGTATCAACACTACTGATGACCTTTTATAAAAAATCCCATTGTGTAAATATTCTGTGAAAGCACCAACAATCAACCCAACACAAAATCGATAGAGGTATTTGGTCAGAAATATTGTGATTTTGATTTTCTCCTCATCGCCCAGCCCTAGTACAAACATGTTTCAACTCCTCAACTTAAAACTAATTAAAACCACGTGGTGCTGCCTTAGGTCAAACAAGAATATCAAGTCTGTACATGACAGTGAAGATCACCTGACGATTATCCTAACTGATCTATAAACTATACAGACTCAGCTCATGACAGACCGCTGTGACAAAGTAGAGCAATACAGAGAAGCCTCACCATGGCTGCAGACTCTTCTTGTTACTTGTGTGACCACTGACAATCAAACTGGAATCAGCTTAATGTCAACTACGGTAACTGATTCAACTAGGCCTCATCATTTTAGCACTGCCTCTTTTTACAGTGACACAACAATGCTGCCTTTAACATTTTACATCAGCAACTAATAATGGATTTCATTATCAATTAATGTGCAGATTACTTTGCTAATTAAAGAAGTATTTCACTGCTGGAAAGACCATATTTTCATGGAACTAGACTGACTATGCAGTATAAAGACTCATACACTTTTGATTGGTGCTGTATGACCAGGGAAAACAGAGAAAATGGCTGTGGTATGTCATTTTACTCAAGAGACAGAAAACCTTTAAGTACCAGAATTGTGAGGCACTGGACCAATGAACGTTCACGATGGTGGTTGTCCTAATGCGAGCTTGGCCGTTTTTGATGCAGGAAACAATATGAAGGCAGGCTGGTAACAAACGATCTTAAATTAAAGTTAACCAGCTAGCTAAAATATGTTTCTGAAAACATTTGCGGTGACAAACAGGTAATGCACTGTCAGAATCTTGATTTATATTTCATCAACACTGATTACTTTTACCATTTGATCTCAGTTTTTCAACCCCGGTTTACCCACAGTGTTATGATACACAGCTGGTTGAAAATCAGCAAAGTGTCCCTTTAAACAATTGTTTGGTCTATGAAATGCCACTGAATATTAAAAAAAAAAGTCCATGGCATGTTCCCAAAGTCCAAGTGGCCATCTTCAAAATACTTGTTTTGTCTGACCAACAGTCCAAAAATTAAAGACATCAAATTTAAAATCAAATCAAATACAGAAACCTTGCAAATCCTCAGACTGGAGACAGGTTGGTATTCTGAAAACAGTGTAAAAGTATAACACAAACATGACTGAAAACAAGACCGGGGTCACTATGCTATTTTTAAATGGAGCCAAGTGCAGTTGATATCCATTCACTAAAGCCACGCTCCAGCCTCCAGTGTCAGCCAGACATGCTAATAATGAAATGGCCTTACAGACTACTAACACGATAAACCACGCCTGACTGGACATCCTGGCATTGCAACAAAATTAAATAAGACAAGGGCATAAACAGCGAGCAAGCTCGGACAAACTAGAATGCTACAGCAGTTCATTAAGTTCGCCCTGTCAGAACAAGACTCTGTTTCCTGCTGCTGTTTCCGGTGAGGGAGCTGCATTCACTTCCTCACATATCAGAAGGAATTCCCTTACAATCACTGACATCTATCTGCTGGTTATGTGTAGAAATTTACAGCATTTTGGACCAGGATTAGGTAAATAACACATCCCTATTTTAGGACGTTTTCCTTCAATGATTTTCTTTCTCTGGTTTCTTGTTTTCAATTCATAAATAAATGCATTGTTTGGGGTCTTCCACATTTTGGCAATAGGCCCCTACATGGCAGACAATTTGATATGTCACAAGAAGAAAATTACAGGTGTAATATCCTTACCTTGATAGTGGCAAAATAGCATTTAATAGCACTACTTCCTGGATTCCAGTAGTGTGCATACAGCCTCACTGGCATGGGGCCCTTATATATCAGTTACCCATAATTAATGGTATCAGTTCTACTTGCGCTTTTCTTCCTGTGACAAGTCAAAAAAAAAAAAAACTGGGCCAGTATGTATAAAGCCCAAAATTTCAGGTCTCAAATATAGCAAAAGACTGGGAGTAACCTAAGATTTCTTATTCAAATTATGAAATGTCCTGCATAAATGTTGCTAAGTGTTCAGACTTAGGCACAGCCTCTAAAGTATTTAAGAGGGCTCACGAGGAGACATAACACGGTTATGAGTTATGAGCTGGTGGCCTACAAAGAGGAAGGCCACACACTTACCAGCAAAGAAAAATATGTTTTGGAAATATATGATAATACAAAATTGTAAAGAAAATGAGATGAAGTCCTCAAGTTCCAAATATTATGTTGTCATACATACTGACCCAAAGGTCAGGAATCAACTTTCATGCTCAAAATATGACTTCATTTAATATAACGGCATTTCAACTAACACTTCTAATATTGTCAACATATCAGCTATAAGTATCATCATCTAGCTTAGTGTATTACATTTATTTGTCAGTGACGGCGCACAAAACCATTATTCTCACACAAGGAGAAGAGACATATTGCACCAGATTTAGCTACTTGCCAATTTCCTCCTGCAGTCCCTGGGCAGGTAGACACTGACGCTAACACAACACAGGCAAATACATCTTATCATAAGCTTATTCCTTGCATGCTTCAATATACTGAAGCATACGTTACGATGAGTGATGAGGAGGAGGTTTTCAAACCCATTAATCATGACAAGCTGTGCATTAAACCATGATGGTGTGATGCAGCCCTGACGCATTACCTATGGAGGCCTACTATTGGCTGACTTATCAGAGTATTTGGGACGTCAATGTGCTCCTTTAGTCAGCACTTGAGAGTGATGCTAAGACTTAACTAAGTGTTTTAGTGTCTTTATTGGAAGCACCTCGGTCTGTTTTGCTTAGAATTGTTTCACGTCTAAGTCAAAGCTTAGGATCAGTCTTAAGATCATAATTATATATCAGTTTTATATTTATTGGTCTCTGCACTTCACCGATTGGTTTATGAAGGAAGAAGACAGCAATAGGTGATTTTTCTACACAACTTCTAGCAGCTTGAGAGCTTTGACAATGGTACGCTGGTAATGGTAAACAGAGCTGAAACACTGTTGATATATCACACAAGTCTATCGACAAAAAAATATTTAGCAGCTAATGTGATTTCAGTCATTCCTGATGAGCAAATATTACCATATTAACATTTCCTGGTTCCAACCTCTCAAATGTGAGGATTTCCTAATATTCTTTATTGTATGTGATAACAAATGGTGTATAGTTTATTTCTGGACTACAGCTGCAAAATTAGTTAATCAATTGATTAGCTGATGAACAGAAAATGAACCTGCAACTAACTTTTTTGATAAATGACCATCATTTCAGCCAAATATTATTTGGTTTATACTTTTCAAATATAAGGGTTTGCTGTTTTTTTTTTTAAACATGTGACAGAACATTAAAAATTGTTAGCTTCTGGACTATTGGTTGGACAAAACAAACAAATTTACAACATCACAGCAAAATCTAAAACATTTTTTCACTTTTTTGTTTTACATTTTATAAACAAAACAATTAATCCATTGAATCAAGAAAACTGTGAAAACATTTGTTCGTTTTAGCCCAATTTTGGACTATTGGCTAAATAAAACAAGCAACTTGGAGAAAGTATTATGCACATTTTTCACTACATTCTGACACTGTATAGAAAAAAAGATTAATAAAGCAAAAATATATATATAAGTAAATAATTATGAGTTGCAGCCCAACATTAAAAACTGCTGTATCTGCTGGGAAAATTAGGGCTGGGCAATATATCAATATTAGATTAATAGCATGATATGAAACTAGATATCGTCTTAGATTTTGGATACTGTACTACGTATCATTTCAGGTTTTAAAGGCTGCAATAAAGTAAAGTGATGTGATTTTCTGAACTTACCAGACGTCTTGTAGCTGTTCTATTTTTTTTGTCTTTAGTCACTTAGTCATTACATCCATATTACTGATGATTACTTATCAAAAATTTCATTATATAAATATTTTGTGAAAGCACCGATAATCAGCCCTACAATATCAATACCGAGGTATTTGGTCAAAGGTATTGTGGTATTTGATTTTCTCCATATCACACAGCCTAAGCGGAAATCCTCTGTATCAGTAAGTTCTTGTGAAAACGATAATGGTTGTCAACAGCTCTCAAGAAAACAGAGCTCTGAACCAAGTTTCTATACGCTTCCTTTTTCTGGTGCTTCAAACTTCCCAGGACTTCAAGTTCACATCCTGATAAACAGCGTTTTTAGATCCATACCCGACAGACGTGCTCCAGACGCCGCCTATTCAGGGTGAACACAGGAAACCTCAAATGATCACTTCCTCTCTTTAAGAATGGACTGACATCACTTTCTAACAACACGATCGCATGACTGAGTGTCACATTATTATGTAATGTTTAACGCCCTGGCTGGGAGTACACTGGGAGTTGTCCTACCTCCTCTTGAATTTTTTTATCCTGATTCCCATGCACCGCCAGAGATTTATGAAATAAAAGAAAAACATAAAAATAAAAAGCACGCCACAGGTTTGTATCCTCCAAAAAGGTCGTACTCCTTCAATAATTCAAAACATCTCTTTGACAAGAGAGGCTGAAATGGTAAATCTGTTGAGGTTTGAAGATGATAAAGGTAAAGAAGCGAGTAGCTGTCCTCCTGTCACAAAGAGCTGCTCTGCTTCACAGCAAGTGTCAAAAGCTATTATGATCTCCTTTTCTCCCTTATGTTTTGATCTACATTTAACCACCACCAGACAGGAAAAAAAACTGCAAGAGGAGACAGGCTGCTGGGCTGCCATCAGGGAGAGACTTGTAATACTTTCTGAAAGCGTACAGTAACCTACATCTGGGAAGTCTCTGCACACATGAGAGCTGGCCTTTGCATGGTAAGCCTGTTGGATCAGTCTACTCAATCAACCCCCTGAGATTTAATACCATTTGAAGATGTAGTAAGATACAGGTAAAAATGAAATGACCTGTTTAGTATGTTTCAGTCAGGGCTGGAGAGATGCCAAGAAAACTAAGGGTGTTATAAAGTCTAAGCCTTTCCAGCTGATCTGAGAGAGGAAATACACTTTAATATTATCTAATCTGGCTTTCTCATCAGTGATAATTCCAATTTAAATTCCTCACTGGTGATGACTATTCAAGGTGGGACTGGGATGGGCCCACTTCTTCATGAATCCACCTCCAGCACTTGCCTAAAGGCCCTGAAACCACATGATGAGGTAAATGCAAAAGACATGGCAGCAACAAACCTCACAAAACCAACTCTGTGGAGCAAGATAGATGACCATTAGCTTGGATTATGCAACCATAAAGTGGCACTGTGGCTGTGCCTGCTGCCTACAGGCCAAACACAGCCTCAGCTGGAAAATATTATTCACAGGTAGACAGGGTAAACACATGGGGAACTCCTCTGTGTTATTAAATGTGGCAGGTTAAAGCTGAACAGCTGCAAAATCACAACAGTTGAGATTTTGTTTGCAGCAGAACTTGTGTAGTTAGTTGTATTAGCAGGGCTGCTGCTAGCTGAATTTAACGTCCACCACACCAAAAGGCCACGAGTAAGTTTTCAAAACAGTTATCATCAAGCTGACTGAACATAATGGGAGAAATTTTAAATGTAGACACCATATAACACCACTGTATGGCAGCAGGGTGTATCGGGGGTGAAGTAGCTAGTATTAGCTCCAACGGTTCAGCGGGTAGTCGTGCGCCGAGTGACGGCAGCGACTTGCTGCTCTGACGGACACTCACACCGCTGCTGACTCGGTGGGCTTTGCGGCTAACGGCCAGTTTTAACGGTTACATGAAAAGCACCGCTCCTCAGGTTAACTCCTTTCTCACTGTCACTGGAAGTATTTTTCGCTTCCCGCCGCACTGCTAGCGTTTTTAGTGAATGTTAACCCACAGCTCGTAAAGCAACGTTAACGTGTTGTGTAATTGAACGTAAAATAGTGTTACCGTAACACCACCTTTCACGGTGTCCCTCACCGTTTAGCTAGCTAACGTTAAACACATCATAGAATATCACCCGTCCACACTGACTTCGGCTCAGTTAATGTAACACTTGCTGTTGCAATGGCGGGTTGTAACGTTAGAGCAACAACAGACCTGTGAAATGTCATGAAAACAAATTCAGTCACTCACCGGAGGAATCCTCATCTTTACGTACAGTCCCGCGGAGCCCCTCCGTCAGTATCCGTCATACCTAATCGCCTTTGAAGGCTATTTTTGAGTATCCTGGCGTAGACCCTCCGCTGCCTGCCCAACTCACACGGCGCAAGTCGGAAAGTACAGCCTGTAGTCTGCATTAGTTGCGCGACAGCACTCAAGGATCCCTCCCCCAAGGTTTAATATTGGGAAAAATAAGGAGCAACGTCAAGACAGCCATAACGGAAATACACCACTTCCGGTTTTATATCTTAAAATAAAGCTCCTACTTCTGAATGTGTGGCTAAAGCATGCATTAACAGTGTTAGAATAATTACTCAGATATTACTTAACTAACACAGCTATGTAATCTTACTTACATGTGTTTTGCTTATTGTTTAGATGAAACTTTTTTATCCTGAGGGAAATTGCTTTGCAGCAGTTTCAGTACAAAGTAGGAAATAGTGCAAATGGAGTGCACAGATAAAATAACAGTAAGGTGCAAATCCAAAGTGTATACAATGCCAAATGTATATAAAATATAAACAGGTTACTCTGATGTACAGAGCCAGTTCATGATTATGGCCATGATACTGCATGCAATGTCCCATTATGTCCTGCAAGTCAGAGCATGGGTGGATTACTGAATGTGCCTACCAAGGCTCAAGGGGCCCCTAAGCCAGAGCCTCTCCATCAAGACTCTGTTATTAACTTTGCATTTCTTGTCAAAGGGTTTAGTCATGTCAGTAACAGAACCCCAGACATTCTAGGGAAAAAAATGGAGGAGCCTTAACATGCTCTTCAAATATGAGTGAACAGATCTCCCTCTGCACAGCCAGTCTCAAGGATCAGGTGCTGGTCGGCTGCAGGAACATCTCAGATAAAATCTTAAACATAAATCACTGCACACTGAACTGAATTACTGTGATTTTATTAAGAGCCTTTTCATGTCACAAGAAAGAAAAACACCATGATACACTTTAAGTTAGTATTTCTATCCCCTCAGTTTATCTATAGGACTTCAGGTGGAGGGACTTCTGCATGTCCAGACCCAGGGGCCCATTTTATCATAATCCACCTATGAGTCAGAGACTTATGATATATACATATTTGACCTTCAGTGTGCTTCTGAGTTTAAAATGCACGCACACAATGATTTTGTGATATAACAACTGCTGGTTTGGGAGCCTATTGTGGTCCAGTATGCAGCTTACACAGGCTCATACCTGTGTACATGGAAACTGGAAACTTAAAGCCTCTATTGTACATACTCAAAGGACTTGTTATTGAAGTGGCAGACATACTACAGATTTTTTCAACAAGACAGAAGGAATAGATGTGAAACTGAATCTTTTCTGTGGAAAAAAATCAGATAAGAATATTATTGAAATCAGAGTACTTTTATGTGTCTTAAAACATGTCTGGAGAAATATAATAGTATAAATAGAGAACTGTACTTATAATACCAAATGTAAAATCGCCATTTATGCAGCAGATTGGCTCCTCTGTGTTCTATTATATACTTTATTGTTGGATCTGTATTACTGATGCATCAAGTTTTGAGCAGTATTTGAATATTGTAACTGGCTGAAGCAGTAAAAAGTACAACATATCCCTTTAACATGTAGTAAGTAGCATGAAATTAAAGTGCAAGTACTTCAGGATAGTAATAGTTGCAACCACTCCATCACCAGCATTTAAAAGCTTTATTTTTTTATAATCACTCCTCTGCTTCTTACACCCCTAATCTTAATCATCTCTATTAGTTACAGTTGTTGCTGAGCTTTATTTTCCAGGCGAACACACATGGTTTCCGGTTGTGACCCAGCTATCACTGTGTATCTTGACGCAGCTCTGAAGCGGTTCAGCTCCATCCAGCTCCTGCACTGTGGTCCAGCCGCAGCCGCAGCAGCAGCAGGAGGGACATTTTGGCTCAAACCAGGCTGAAGGTGGTGTGGTGAGCCCCGGGGCGGGTCCGCAGCTCCCCCACACCCCCCCACCCCGCCTCACGACACGACACACTAGAGCCAAAATGGCACACTCATCCCCTGTAACCTTGTCAGATCCCTCGCGCTGCACAGAGACTGACAGCAGCGGCTCATTGATCAGCACGATGCAGCAGAGCAGCGTCACAGCTGATCAATTAAAGGGGATGTGACAGTGCCGCCTGTGTAAATACCTTTTAACTCCTCCTAATGTGCACACACAATTATAAGTTTTAACAACAGATTATTGAAGGGATGAAGTTTAAGACTATTGGAACACTTATTTTTCTGATTGATGATTCATAACAACTTAAAATAGCAAAAATTATGTGCAAAACGTTTTCTGAAGCCAATGTGATGTAATAAATAACTTTTTTTTCTGTGACTAGCAGGAAAAATATATTAAAACAAAACACAATAAAAAGCAATTCACCACTATTGTTATTTATCAAAGAAAATTACATCAAACAACCAAAAATGGAATTTATAGAGCCTGAAAGTACTCAAGTACTGTACTTACATGTACTTGAGTATTTTCTTTTTCTGCTACTATATTGTACTTTTTAATCCACTAAAATTATTTGACAGCTGTTTCTCACAGTTACTATGCATATCAGGATTTATTATACAAAACCTTTGTTCAGTTCATACAATTTTAAGTATGATTATATATGTAACTACCTAACAGTGCATGAAACTTAAAATTAATTGTACAATAATCAAATAAAGTAGTTAAATCTAGCTCCCTTCAGGCCTAATATATTAAAATGCTGCTAACATGTTAATGCATCAGTAATAACTAAATAATAATATACGTAATACACATTGCTACAGGGCATTTTGCTGCATAGTGAGTACTTTTCATCTTGCTGAAATTACTGTACTTAAGTCAAAATTTGACTGCAGGACTTGTTCTTGTAATTGAGAATTATGCTTATATGTACTTGTAGTGAAATGTTTTAATTCATCCTCCAGGCTATTGTGTTACCTAACAGCTCAGATATCTATGAATTCAAGGAAGTGTAAAGGAAGAGGCCCACCACAGGGCGTTTATTGGCTTAACTGTTTATTCTATTTATAAAATGAGCATCAGTTACAAATACTTCACATACAAAGGACCGAACCGCTACTTCAAATGTGCTCATCACGGCAGACACGTAGGGAAATACTATACTGCTGACTCTGTTTCCTTTTTTTTGGTCAGACACTGAGGTGACAAGTATTCTCCCTGGGGGCCAAAACAAATCTGAGAAATCAAATAATAAAGAGATGCATCCATAGCCCAAAAATGTTTTATTAAATTCATAATCACCGCTATGATGTAAAGCGAATTCTTCATTCACTTTTAATTGTAATTTCATAAACAATCTCTTAAATACTAGCCACGTGTATCCATGTAGAAAGCTTATTTCTAAAGTAGTTGGAGTCCTTTGGGTGCTGAGGAATCGTATGGATCCTTGTTTCTCGGCGTGTCCACGATATCACAGCCTACTGAAATCAAAACCTACTGTATCTGCATGTTGTTGTTGTGCTGTTGTGGCAGGCTATACCAGAGTGGTTCACGTCTCCGGAGATGATGATGCATTGCACCTTTAACTAACATTTCCCCACAAGAGGAAATGCCCTCTGCGAGTCCGTAAGAGGTAAAAAATTAAAACGGCTGATGGAGGCAAAAGAGTAATGGGATTCATCAGTTTGCTTCATTCTTTGAGGCTTCATCAAAGTTCTCCACGAGATCTGTGAGACAGAAAACAACAAAGCACATCAGGATTCTGTTCTGGAAGCAATTTGTGAACGGATGTGAGTGATATTATCCTTCATTTCTAAAACTGTGTTACTGAAGAGTTGACAGTAAGCATTTAAAAACAAATTTCAACTTTAAATTCTCAGTAAATTTAAGCAATAGTCATCTACATCTATACCTGGTACATCGTCGTCCTCTTCTTCCGCAATTTCCTCCTTGACTGCTTTCATGTCCATTGCTGAAAAATATATAAAAGAAAAAAAGGTACATCAAAAATTAAGCTAAAAGTTGGAAAAAGTAAATTATGTGATCATTACTGCAGATTTGAACAGGTGTGCATGTCCCCCTGTTTCTACCAAAATCTTATTGAAAAATTTCATGACATTAGCAGTGCTTTAAAGGTCCAATGTGTATGATTTAGGTGGATTTAATGGCAGCTGGAGGTGAGGATTGAAGATTACAACCAGCTGAAACTTCTCCCGGTTAGAATTCCTTCAGTGTTCATTGTTCAGAAGGTTTTTCTGGGAGCCAAATTATTTCAAGAGGTTTCCTCCTCTCCAAAACAAATGGATCAGGTGATTACAACCAGTAAAAACCCTGAATAAAGCAGTTTCATGTTACAAATCACTGTCTTTCTGATACGGTTTGGCATGTCAAGGCGGGCTGCTAGCTCAGCATCTGCTAATCTGTGCCCACCTTTTATCTCTGATAACTTAAGATCCACATGTTCAGGAGGTTTTTACAGAAGTTGAATTATCCACAGAGGTCTCTATCTCTCCAAAACAAACACACTTGGTGATTTAAGTGGTTAAAACACTGAATAAAGCAGTTTAATTCTGATGCCGCTTGTCGCAGAGGGGCTCCTGTGGCTGCGAAAAACACATGGTGAACTCTGGGAAAGAGGACCTGCTTAATTTGTTGATATAAACTGCTCATTCTAAAGGTAACCAATACACAATGATTCTTAGTTTCAGGTGAAGATAAACTAATAAAAACATAGCTCTGAATATTACACACCATATCCGCCACTAGACACCCGTAAATCCTACGTACTGGGACTTTAAGGCATAATATATATAAAAGTGAATTTAAGGCATTTTCAGACTTCTGTCGAACATGCAGACACTATGTTATAATCCTTGCTGTTCTCTTCAGTTTCTCTTAAGTCACTGCTATAACCGGTTTTTCTAGGTCACGTTTACAGATTGAATCTTTACCGATTCTCCAGTGATTCTAAACAAACAAAGCTGTTGAAAAACCTGCGTAAGTGCATTGTTGTGTTAAAGGCAGCATCTTCATACTGTGTTTCTGTCTTAGAAAATTTCAACCACGACCAGCGCCCTTAAATGTCTGAGTTATTTATGGAGACTAAAACTCTGGTGCTGTGGTTGGAAGGTGGTCACTTCTCTCACTACAGCGCTTTTTATCCCCATCTGGGAGACTAATGACTTTGCAGACACCTCTAAAACTTCTAAGAATATCCCTGATATTACGCGCCCACAGAGAACCCTGACATTGTGCCTGTGACTGTGTGTTTGAGCGTGTGTACTCACATTGCCGTGGGAACTGCTCGGCCAGCTTGCGCAGGCTGGTGAGGCTGTCGGCTCCCAGCTGGCTCAGGATGCCTGGCAGCATCTCTGTCAACTGCTTGGTCTCGGCGTGGCCTGTGATGGCAAAGGTGTTGGCAGACAAAGACGCCTGAACCTTGGGGTTGTTGAAGTGGATCACCGTCCCGTCATCTTTTATCATATTCACCTGAGGAAACAAAACCCCACAGTCGGACTTAGAGCCAATACAACCTGACAGAAGATGCAACATGAAGACATTAAGTCAGGGGTACTTTTTTTTGGTGTCTGTTTTAGATGTAAAGGTGACATGTGACAAATAATCAACTGAAAAGAGGGTAAACTGAGATGGAAAACACAGCTGTGTGTCAGCTTAAACAGCATATGACACCCTCTATCCTTATACCCTCACTTTAGATTTAAAAAAAAAACTCCCCGAAATAAACCTTTAACAGGTAAACATTGTCTTAAATTAGCTCTTAGTCTGATTCGCAGAGTGAATATCTGCAGGGTTTTAATAATTCACAGTAAATCACAAAAAAAATTGAGCCACAGCATGAATGAATGAGACTAAATGAATTGCGTGCATCATTTTAATGTCTTATCCTCAAGTTGCATCTGTTTGTTTGTGCTTCGATGCGAGTTGGATAAAAGCACTCTAAAAATAAACTAGATGACATGGAAAGCTTTTTGGTTGGGCTCTCCCTGTCTTTTATCTTTCTTTCTCAGGACTCTGCGACAAAAAAAAAAGAAAGAAAAGTCAAAACAGTACATCTACAGAACAGCGCTGACATTAGTTCTCCTTTGAGAGCTCACCTCTTCTATCCCCGCAATGTTGTTCACTGCCAGTTTCTTCAGCGAGCCCTGAAGTTTTTTGTCATCAGCTGTTGCCGTTTTGTGAACAACCTTTTTCTTCCTGCGGGCTGTTCCCTAGGGGGGTAAACAGGTGTGGATGCCAACAGAAGGATTAGGTGGCTGAATTTACCAAAATGTCAAACACGGTTTATACCACTGGGTCATATCAGACTTTTTTAACGTGTATGGGACAATTTTTCATTCTAACTTGGACACATTTTCTTATATCTAGATAACAGCTGTGGTGAAGCAGTTTCAAACACAAGACTAAAATTGGTTAACAGTACAAGTTACCCATTTCTATATTGTACAAAAAACATCTTTTTGCATACTTCTAGTGTTTTTAAAGTCAGTAATTTGCCCAAAACAAGCTTCACCAAAACAATGTTTTTACTAAATCTGTACAAATGCCATACGTTTGTGTATTTTCTACTTCTGTCAGTACGTCAAAAGAGCCTGGACAACTGCACTGAAAAACAAGGAATGAAGCACTAATTAGATCTGACAGTAATGAAACAAAAAGTATGGGATTCCATGCACCAGTAAGCTAAATGTTGCCCACAAAAAAGAGAACTGATTCCCCAAAAGTCAAAGCAATACTGCCTCATTAAAGTTCAAAAAGTTAAAAAGCCTTCATTACTGTGGCTATGTGATTAGAAATAACTTTATAAGTAAAAGGGACTTGGAAAACTGTAAGGCCATTTGCAGCAAAAGAAAAGTGCTCTGTCTTTAATTTGTTGAGATACTGTATTTTTGCTATTTCCAGGTGTTCCACTTAACTTCCACTAGTTTGAATAGGGTTAATTTGACCTAAACATTTCCATAAGTTTTACTTTAAACAAATTAAAGCCCATTGTGCTTTTACTCAACCACTTATGTTTAACCAGGGATTTTACAACTCAAATAGCAACAAAGATTTTGCATACTATCAATTCTAACTGATAAATGTCCAGGATAAAAAAAACTGCATGGCTGAAAAAAAGTAATGTGAGTTTATAAGTACACTACTTGAGAATGTCAATGTGGTGCAACCTGGAAATAGGCATAAGGCCTCTGTCAGAGCAAAAATAACAAATAACGCCACCTAGTGTGTGGCTGAAGACCTCACAGTGCATATTAACAAAGCCACAGAGGCCACAAGTGAGGAGGCCAATGCTCTCTCCCATAAAAGGAATGCTGAGGTCAGGAGGAAAGACCTGGCAGGTGCTAAATGCCATCACACTTCTTAAAAAGAGCAACAACTGTGTCAACGACAGAACAAATCTGAAAGCCCTGATTTGGATGTCAACATTTGGCATTTGTCAACAGAGTACAAGAGATTTAGTAACGTTAGTAAATCCATAAATAGTAGGAGACTGTACCTTCCCTCCTATCCGCACTTGTGCCTGGAGTTTGGCAAGCTTCTCTTGATTCATAGTGTTCTGTTGAAGTGAATCAGAAAACAATTTCAACATGATGTTATTCTCATGCTTTTCATATAAGAGCAACTGATATATACAGTTATAATAATAACAATATACAGTTTTCAAAAGTAGAAACAGTCTAAGGGAGCACGTGATTACTTGCTGAAGTGCAATGGACACAATATCGAGAGCTACAATAATCCTCACTTCCACACATTAACACCAAGCTAGCAGACTGCTAACACATCAGCCGACAATTATACTACAGACATACTGACTGTCGGCATTAACCAAAATATACTGAATGGGAAAAAATATCTAGGGGCAAATCTTAAGAATTACATTTATGTCTAACGTAACTGTTGCTAATGTTCGTTTGCTAACTCGCTTGAAGGCTAATTTAGCTAAGATTAGCATAGTGGCTAAACAAGATACACGACCTGACTTTTTGTTCCTGGCGAGGCAAAAAGCTAACGTCCGCTTCAGATTAAATGATAAAACAGACCGGCTAAAATGTTAACGACAAAATGAAAAATATTTTTTACCTTTTAATGGGAATTAACTGACTGTCAGTCCAAGTCCTCACGCTACTAATGAAGCCGAAACGGTGCAGCTTAAACTTGCGTCAAGATAGCAGCAATACATAGTACTTCCTGTCAATACTTTCATAATAAAGTTATCCTGACTCAAAGCAACAGTACATTTTTGATTTATGTGGAACACCTATTAATATTA
Source organism: Epinephelus fuscoguttatus (assembly GCF_011397635.1). Classification (NCBI taxonomy): domain Eukaryota; kingdom Metazoa; phylum Chordata; class Actinopteri; order Perciformes; family Serranidae; genus Epinephelus; species Epinephelus fuscoguttatus. The sequence continues at coordinate 15,852,948 of NC_064766.1, read as the reverse complement.
AATTGTAAAATGTAAGTTTCAATATATTTTAGTGCAATGAAATGCTTGAAATCACCAATTATATTAATTTTTCACTCTCTTTGGGGCTTTTAAACTTTTGTTTTCAAAATCATTTCCGGTCTGTTCCTGATATTTCGTCGTCTAGCTTGACCAGCTAAAGCCGCAGGCAGGAGCACGCGGTTGTGTGGATGTGACGTCATGTGAACGCGGAAAATGATTCACTGCTGACCAATAGGAGGAGGGGGCACCTCGCGCACACGGGCGCGCGCACACCCACACACAACATATGACAACTTTATTAGTCTAGACTTTTATTGTGAAATGTAGCGGTTGAACATCCGGGTCTCTGGTTAATGAACAGTCACTGCCATTAGCTTCTAATCGTCAGTTGTGGGGGAAAAAGAAAAGGCCAGTCGAAATGCAAACGTCTTTAGCGAACATTGTTTTATTCTCGTCCCTGCAGGTTTTGTTGTCTTTGACGTGCTTTCAAGAGGTTGTCGAAGCAGCCAGCGGAAAAGGTGAGTTTGTGTTTTTTAAATTAAATATAGAAACTGAAGCGAGTGTGAGCTGGTCATTGATAGTGTTACGCTACCACAGCCAGAGGTGAGCTAGCTGCATCAGCATCCTGGATCTCAAAGTCTGTGTCCTGGACAGGTACTTTAACGACTTGGTGCTTTGTCACACACACACACACTCTTAATTTCCTCTTTTTCAGGTGAGCCAACTTGTTTTATTGCCAACATCATTATTTCATCTAATGCTAATGTTTAATATTAACGGCTATTGCATTGAAATGAGACCAAACTTTATTTTTCCTGGACATTTTTATATGCCAAACATGTTTAGTATTCCTTATAAAATGAATATCATTTGCAAAAACAGTCACACCCCATTCTTAAATCGAATACCAGTTTGACTGTTATTCCCTTGAGTGCACAGCAATTAAATAAATAAACCAGAATGTATGAAATTAAAATGAAGAAATTGAGGTATCCCATTAAAACAGCCCAACACCAGTTCAGTTAATATCCCTTTGCATGCACAAAATATAATTAAGAGATATGTTTTTGCAAATGAAACCCTTGAAATTTAAAATGAAATATGAAGAAAACACGAATTAAGGTGCACAAGTTGTCATCATTTATAAGCAATGAAAGAACTGTACAGAATAGTGCATCAGTGTTAATGTGTTACATATTACAAGCATTGAAATATAAATGGTAAACAATTGTACAAGCTATATTGAGGGGTGTATCACAATGCAAAGAGGGAATATGATAAAACTAAGACATTTTGAGATCTAGCTTTGTGTGGGGCTGAATAGCACAGAACTCTGATTGGTAAAATGAGTTAAAATCTGAATGAGATCTTCATAGGACAAAAAAAAAAGTTCAAATCAAATATTTCTCACAGACATTAAGCCCTGGTGAACAAAAGACTTTTCATTTACTTGAATTTAAACTAAACTTTTCTTATTACTGATATCAGGAAACCTTAATTTTTAAATAGTTTTTTTGCACAATGTTCTCAAGGGGTGTACACATCAATTTTACAGCACTGTAGTGAGAGGTTTCCTGAGGTAGAACAGAAACAGAAATCATACAGTAATTATATTTAATACCAATGTCATTGTGTGTTGTCTAAAAGCAAACAGATCATAAGAAATTGTGCAAGATGATCTGGGATGTGTAACATTCTTGTAACTGGAAGAAGAAAACGTAGAATGATAATCTCGGAGTTGTTTTCATATTCACCCAATTATTTCTTATAGACATGCGAGATAAAACTTTAACAACAACACACATACTGACAATGTCAAGATGACATTTAACTTTTGGATACAAGTCCCAAACATCGTGTTCTTGCCTTTTTTTTGTCAGTCTTTCTTGTTTTAATTAATCCAATTAACGTCGTTTAACTGGTCTTGTACACTGGACACCTGCATAAAGAGCTTGCATCCTTTACCAACATTTTAGGTTCCAACTGTGAAAGAAACGTAATTATTCCAAAAACAATAGCTTGTACATATGCTACTCATGAATGTGTGTATTTATATACAGAAATACTACTCTCACATACTATAAAGGGTACAACAGTAACACCAGGAAATGTTGCCTATGTAAAACAGGCAGCTGTACAGCATGTGGTTACACCTTTGTCTCAGTATAACAAGAGGAGGCATCACAATATAATATATTGCTGTATTGATGACGTGTCCCTGCTGCCACCATACAAACCTGCGAGCTGCTCACTGTAGGTAGTTACAGGTAACAGAGCAGGCAGAGTCCTTATTTCCCCACAGCTTGATATTAAATTACCACCATTCATTTGTTTCATCACACTTCTTTCTGTTGAACCTGTATTTAGGGCAGACCCACCCTGTTGGAGAAATATAATACCAGTTCCACAGTGCTGGTGTGCTCATTAATTCATTTCTGCCTGCAGGCTTTGGAGATAACATCCACTGGAGGACGCTGGATGATGGCAAGAAAGAGGCAGAGGCTAGGTGAGTTCGCAGAGAGCTCAAATATTACAAACACTCCCTGAAACCCTGCTGAGCTGCATTTTGCACAACCACTGGCCCTGAGGCTTCCAGCGGCTTTCAAAGAAATCCCCCGCACGCATTTACTCTAATAATTGGGGCAGACTGATATCAGTCGCTTTTACTCAATGTTTTATTCAAAGATGAGTGTTTTTTTATTTACTACAGCTGCAAGTGTTACAAACTAAAGTCAGACTTAGTAGTTTTCAGTGCACAGTTTTGGTCTTGACAAGTGTTTCCATGTGTTTGCATCGACAGCGGGCTGCCAATCATGCTCATCATCCACAAGAGCTGGTGTGGAGCCTGCAAAGGTAAAACAATGTTCTCTCCCTTTCAGTATAAGAACCTCAGGTTAGGAACTGCCCCGTCATGTCTGACTGATGTGTAGCAGTCACATGTAGGACACCTTCCAGTATGTCTGATAACAAAAAGATATTATTTAAACACATAAATGCAGCCTGACATGTCCAGTGTTTCCTGACTGTAAAGGGCCAGCTGTGTTTTGTTGTGACTAAACAAATAATTCCTCCATTCAGTGTCTATAAAGCCCTTCAAAGACATTTGGTTGCTAAAAACACTTCCTTTGAGCAGCAATTTACACTCCTACACTTAATTACACCTTTAAGCAAGAGACAGTAATAACCATGGTAATGTTCAAAGCACAGATCTTGACTTGTCATAGTAGGAAAAGCACAGGTGCAGCTAATAACACTAATGACATCTCTGCTCTGTTCAGGTGTCCCAGTAAGTCATGACAGTGAGCCTGCATGCACAATACCAGAACCCTGAAACTGAAGCAGCTGGATGGGACTAAATTATCATCGTTGAGGCCATTATTTATACACATGCTTTTCCTACTGTGACATGTCAAAATGTTTTGAGTTGACCTGAAAAGTAAGTCAAGGAGTTGCCTGGACTGTGTGACCAATCAGGGGCAATATATCCATCAATCTACTGTATGTCATACTGTATTCAAGTGCTCCTGGGATGGTCCCATTTCCCGATTTGGGATGTGTGCATCGACTTTGGTGCGTTCATGAATGTTACGCAGTCATGTGGAAACAACATGGATGCTACAAGGATGTGTTGTATTTTTGTCCAGAGCATTTAAAACAACATGTTGATTACAGTTTGCAGTTTTATATCACAAGGTGGTTTTGTTGTTGCACCAGTATATCTCCTTAAAACTATTAAAATATTGCTTTACCTGACTAATCTAGGTCACTCTGCATGGACAGATGGTCAGTTATAGCCTAATATCACATTACAAATTCCATGTGAGCAAAACATTGACATGCAAAATGTGAATTAATAAAGTTTGTTACCATCAACTGAACATACACTTTCATCTGCCATATTTTTACTTACATGATGGCAACTTGGGTACCAAAGAATTCGCCCACTTTCCGAGTTGTTCTGACTTGAGGGGGCATTTACGTGAAGTTTTCCAATTAGGAACTGATTTTACCGATTTACTCCGACACCATGTAAAGGCATGTTATCTCTGACTTACAGCTGCGCCAGAAGGGAATGTAGATTTTGCATGAATCAAGTTCAGTTAAATGTTTAAAAGCATAATTTTAAGTTAAATCATAGTATGTGACTTTTGCTGAGTCACTTATTTCTTTATATGGTATATATATATATATATATATATATATATATATATATATATATATATTTATTAGTATTTAGTTTTTACAGTGTAATTATAGAACACAAAAATACAACATGGGGTGTCATTTGATTTGAAATAAACAAACTTAAACCAATAAGAGCATGCTGAGTGACTTTAAATAATAAAACAATACAATATGCTACTGGGAAAAGAAATATTAAAGTCTCATATTTAGTTGACTGTTTACATCCACTTTCACATCTGACATATGAGGCGTTCCTTTGTTTAGACAGCAAACAAACGGTATCATACTGTATGCAGATGAATAAACATTAGTAAGCCCATCCTACACGCTCAGTCAAACCACCATCTGTAATGTGGGCAAACAATTCAGACAGGAAATTATTATTAAAGCTGGCTTTTGTTTTCATGGCAAAACAAGATAACAATTAAATTGTATTTTCTTGCTTCTCCATCAGCACTGAAGCCCAAATTTGCTGAGTCCAAGGAAATCTCTGAGCTTGCACACAACTTTGTCATGATCAACCTGGAGGTAAGGACGTTTCGAGTGGTTAATTTGAGTTAACCGGGGTTCAGTTAACTTCTGTCTTATGATAGCACTGTTAGCCAACATTAACCTTTATTATTAATGATTCAGGTTTGTTTCAAGGCTTATAAATAATCTGTTATCTCTTATTTGCACAGGATGAAGAGGAGCCAAAGGATGACGCCTTCAGCCCTGATGGTGGATACATTCCTCGGATTCTTTTCCTTGGTACGGAGGGGGTTGAGTCACTCTTAATGCAAACACTTAATGGGATTCCTTTGGAGAGACTGATAGCACAGTTCCTGCCTGATAAAGTTTGAGTAGCATGTTCTCAGACACTGAAAAGCCAGAGATGTTGCACATGAAAGCAAACTGCTTTAAGGGAAGGTTTAGTATTTTTCAACATAGATGCTTTTTCCCCATGTTTTGTGTCTAAGTGACTAACAGGAACAACAATTTTTGAAGTTGGTCCAGTATTGAGTGAGAGGGCTGCCAAAAAAGGCTGCAGTATAACCATTTGTGGGATGTTCGCACCATCAGTTTACATCCACTACAAGTGCCCATTTTTAGCACTGACATGTTCAAATTATTATTTTAAGTGTTTGAAAACGTATGGAAAGGATCCCTACAGAGACTGACCTTTTTGTTGAAGAGTAAGATTCCCTTTGTTTAACCAAAAATGGCCCTGAAACCGCTATTTAAATGGAGTCTGGTGGAATTGGCGATAGCAATTTTGGGGCTGTTTCTGGTTAAACAGATCGGGATCTTACTCCATAATTAAAAGATCTATTTATATAGGGATCCTTTCCATTATCCTGTCAAACGCTGAAAATAACATTTGAGCCTATCGGTGGCCAAAACAAGCACTGTTAGTGGATGTAAATTGATGGTGCGACCATGCCCCGAGTAGTTACATTGCCTGTTTCATGGCTGCCTCTGCAGCCCACTCACCCAGTACTGGACTACTTTCAAAAATTGCTGTTCCCATTAGGCATTCAGTCAAAATAACAAGGGATAATGGGGTCCAGGTTGAAAAATACCAAAGTTACCCTTTAACAAGAACTGGTAATTAACAGCAGTGCATATTAGACCACACAGAAATAAATTAATGAAACAGACACATCCCAAATCTTTTAAGGTGTCTGACAGAAGAATGAATGGCCTTTGACCTTTGACTGTACTGAGTGGCTTAAAATGTCCTGTGTATGTGGTGTTGAATATGTTATGCCAATGTTAAAATTGGTCTGATACATTTTAAAATTCTTTCATGTTAGTTACACAACAACTGAATATATTGCTTTAAAGATGAAACGATAAGTTGATTAATCTGTTAGTTAACAGGCAAAAAATGACTTAATCATACAGTTGCTGCAGATGAATTTTCCGAGAATAAGTGCCCAAAATTTACTGGTTCTTTGTAGTCAGTTGCTAATATTGGGTGTTGTTCTTTCTTATATAATAAGAAATTTATTATATTTGGATTGTGGACTTGTAATTGGACAAAAAGAGCAATTTCAATATGTCCGATCAGGCTTTGGGGAGCCATTAGGGAGCATTTTAAACTATTTTATGACATTTTGATGATCAAATAATAACCAATAATTAACCAATCAAACAAGTAACTGTCTGGTTAATTCATAAAGAAAAGAACAGCTTGTTTAAGCCTTATATTGTTTGGATTATAACTGGACCAAATCTTTTAATTGACTCCTCACAGATCCCAGCGGTAAAGTCCATCCTGAAATCACCAACAAGAATGGGAATCCAAACTACAAGTACTTCTACAGCAACGCAGAACAAGGTAACGATCCAGATTATTATCATTTACCTGTGGAAAATATGCTGTCACACTGCAGTACTGCATTGAATATATTGAATGGAATATACTTTATTTTGAACACTTAAAAAACCCCTGTTCATGTCTGAAAAGTAATAAGAGGAAACAAACTTCTTGTCTAGTCCAACTCCAATTAGCTGTCAGCTATTATATAGCTGCTTTCTTTTCCAATATGATAGCTGGGATTAAAGAAAACTCACATTTGAGATCAATCATGAGGTTGATAATCACTGCGTGTATTTTCTGCCTCAGTTATATCCGGTATGAAGGAAGCTCAGGAGAAGCTGACGGGTGATGCCTTTAAGCAGCGTCACACTGGAGACGAGCTGTGAGGAGGCAGCGACGGGCATCAGGCTGTAAGGGCTACACTTCCTCCACCTGAGCCTGTGCTTCAGAGCGCCCTGTTATACTCCCAAACCTTCACTAATTATACACCAGATGGTGGGGTCCACCTCACTGAACCAAGCCAACCATTAAAATCGGTGCTTGAGTATTTGTTTCTGTCCCGTACGGTTTTTCCAGCACCGCGATTCGTTTTCCCGTCGCTGTCTCTGATTTAAAACATGTATATTTGTAATCTACTGTTAATTACATGCCATGTACTGTACTTACTGTCTGTAGAGGATATAACCAACTCAAGAATAGCCAAGTTAACTATTATTTCCCACTGACATACACTGTTGTTGGACGGAAACTACTGAATTATGCCAAGTCCTAAGTAACTGCCTTGTTTGTCACCAGACAACCATGAAAATTTCTTAGTTTTAAGAAGTTTCTCAAACACCTTGTTCACAACTTTATAATTAATTTTAAATTTAATTGGGTGTTTTCACCCAACAGCAATGACCATACTTCATACTAGTCGAGATAAATATTTTAACACCTCCTGTGACGTGCTTCCAAAGATCCTCTACAGTGCATTAGTTATATCTGTGATACTATTTACCCTGCACTACAACTCTGTACTTCTGATTTCTACTATCCACAGTCTTTAAAATAATCTTAATTATTCATTTAAACCTGCCAATTTATGTATACTTACTTAGCTATATCTTACATAATTGTTTCTTCCTGTTCTGGATTTGTTTTGCTGCTCGTGAAGTGACACCGCTCTGTTCCTTTTTTCTTTTTTTAAACTTGAATGAGAGATGAAAACATTGGTTATGTGTCTTGATGTATTTTATACATGTACACAGCCAAGTGTGCAAATAAAGTTTGTTGTACTGAGTCGTGTGTGAGCCGGATGCATTCATGACACAGCTGTGATAACAGTATATCAAATTTTATTGTCTATCCAACAATAGTGATCCCTTATGGTTTGTCAAACAATAACAGTTAACATCAGTGGATGACACTAATCAAGTCACTATTTAAATTCAGTCTGACAGTGATTTTAAATAGTGCAGTTACATTAATGCAAGTGCATTTATTTAAGACATCGGATTGCAATTTGATCCCATTCCAGACATGGCCTTCACAATGGCTTATTTAGGAAAGAACACTCTTTCATACAGAGCCATGTCTCAGTGTAAAAATGTCTTACAGCATTTGATTTTTCATGATAAAATAAATACAGGAAAAAAAAAATAAGCATGCAACTCTAAATAAGCCTCATTTCATGACGTGTTAACAATGCTGACAGACTAAAACAACATGAGAAACATAAGGAATGTTGGTGGAATGTATCGTCAAACATGGCTAAAGGCATTTAAAGATAAATCCTCTGTTATCTGTATTGCTCAGTCTCTTGACAGGTGGACAAAGGGCTCAAGCTAAGGTGTGTTTAAGGGCACAGAGAAGAGTTGTAAGAAAATTACAAAGTAAAAGAACGCTGACATTTCTTCACTGTGAGGTCATTTCAAAAGATGGGAGGGAGATAAAGGTTGCTTTAGAGAGAAATATTGCTATTATTACTATAATTACACTAATTACACAGCTGCTGCTATAAAATCAGCAACATTTTCACATATAAAAAAGTCTATAAAAAGCTGTGTGATACATCTGTTTATTAAAAATGACACAGCTGTAATGTGTGATTAAAACTGAGGGATTGTTTTAGGATTTAAAATGTGCACATACCATTTCATAACCAGTGTAATAGACCACTGATGACTACATTTGCTGCTCTGACAAGAAGAGCAACATTATGAGCTTTTAAGAGTGATGTCTCTCAGGGGGTGGGGGTGTGTGCAAAAGACTTAAACATCTGGAATCAATCACCAAGTCTTCATCATGCAAGAGGCAAGGTTCAGTGTTGAAAACTGCATTTCATGGATATCTCTACAAGATGACACACTAGTTTCACTTCTACACAATTACACTTTGTCCACCCCCCCGTTTGTGCTGGTTAAAGTTTGTCCAGTTTGCTTCTGAGGATATTAAGAAGTGTGCTGGGGAAGGAGGGAGTGTGAGTATGTGTGTGTGTGTGTGTGTGTGTGTGTGTTTGAGGGGAGGCAGGAGCAAAACTTAAAATCTTCCCTGCTTGGCGTCTCCGATGGCCCCCCAGACGTCAAAGACGAATTCATCAGGAAAGGCGAAGTCTCCAAGGGTTTCGTCTAACGCCATGGCAAATTCATCAGGATTCTTCTTGTCACGGCCGACCTCGACCATCGTAGCAGCTGGAGACACAAGAGCTTGACTGAAGAACTTTTCATAAATATGCTCACATCCTGACTTTCTCAGAGTGAGAGATTTTTCTACTTCCTAAATTAATTTCAACTAAGTCTAAAATTTGGTAACAGCGTTCCCTATACAAAAACATTTTTAAGGTGTAATTCAGCTGGGGGTTGAATCTTCAAAGTTATATTCATGATTTCACGGATGTCTACTGTCTGCCCTGAATTTTAAAAAATGCTTTCCAGGGTTGAAACCAGTGTTTAAATCCAGTATTTCTACACACTGCAATGGCCACTGCTCTAGCCTTCAAAGAACAGTTGAGTGGCATGATAAAATATTTTGTTTTTTCTGTAGAGAACACTATGTGACTAAATCATGGAGTAACATACAGACTGAAGTCACAGAGAGAGATAATCGAGGCCTAATTAACCAATCTAATCATCTACCTGACTTTCACCTCTGGGAATCAATAAAGGCTTATTTTATCTTATCGACTCTAAATGAACATAATGAGGCCACTCACAAGACAAATTATTTCGCAAGGTATCAGCTGCTTTCTTTCAGACCTCTGACATGAAAATTAGTTGGCCAGTGTAGTCCGGTAAAAAGTGAGTGCCATCTAGTTCCATTATATTCAAGAGAAGGCAGACATCCCTGCAGCCGATATCTCCAACACTCAGCAACTCACACCAAAACAATCTAGGCTGATACACAGCACTACAGCTAAGAGGAAAAATATGCATTTATTTATGATTTTGGGTTGAACTGTCCCATTAAGTATGACAAAACGCAGAGGCAAATCATCTTCGACCTCTCAGTAAGAATGAACAGCATACATTAGTATTGCACGGTTTGATATTGGCTCGTGAATATTTATACTCACCAAGTTCAGTGTCTCTGATGCCCATGTAGCTCTCAAGGAGGTCGTCCACTTTTTTTACTGCCTTCTCCTCAAATTCAGTTGGCTAGGAAACAACAAACAAGTCAGTTTTAATTATTCCCTTCTCAGTTTTACTGTGTTTTATTGCTGTAATGTTTGTGCACAGCACTTGACAGGATGATGTGTATTTTCATCTAAATATGATCAGGAGATCAGCCTGACTTTGGTTTATTATTCCAGATTATATCGATGAGGGGGGACAAACAGTACATGTAGATTACATGAGAATGTAGGGATGAGTATGTGCCATCTTTTGTTTGTTTCTATGTGGGTATCTTCAACAGAGAAAAGCCTTTAAGAATATATCGGCAGCAAAAAGGGACGATTTCCAGGCAGTCCTCACAAGACGAATCTGTAACAAGTGCCAACAGCTTCATGTCCAAAGATGGGGAAAAAGTCCTCTTTCCCAGAGTAGGACATCCATAACACTCGCATGCTTGAGTTGTGACACTTGAGTCTCAGCAGGATTACCTAAAGAAACTTACCTCCTCCTCTACAGTAGCTGGGCCCTTGGAGCGAAGTCTCAGAGTCCCCCTTCCTGTGCCGATCTTGTTGTCGGTAGGTTTGGCACCCTTTGACCTGGGCTCAAGCATTTCTGTCAACACGAAGAGAAACAATATTACACAATTATCTGGCAAACTGTCCCATTGCTGAAGTTGAAGGGTAATTTTGGTATGTTTAAACCTGGACGCTAGTTTTCCATGTTTTTGTATCCAAGTAACTAATGGGAACAACAATTTTCAAAATCCAGTACTGATCGAGAGGGGTGCTGAAGGCAGCTGACAAACAGGCTGTAATGTAATCACTCGGGGCATGTGCGCACTGTCAGTTTACATCTACTAACAGTGCTTGTTTTGCCTGTTAATGAAAAATCTAAGTGTCTAAAAGGATCCCTACAGAGATACATCTTCCCTACAGACCTGGGCTCACCATCACTAAACACACTAGATTCACAAAAACCATCTTGGTTTGTCTCTCCACTGTTCCAACAATCACCATCTGTGGTTTCATTGAAATAAACCCTTATTTTACCCTGTTAGATATGAAAATATGCTGGCTCTATACACGCTCATATGACTGTTTAAATAGAGTCTGGTGGCTTTGGCGATGGCATTTCAAAGCGGTTTCTGGTTGAACAAAAAGGACCTTACTCTTTAAAATAAAGGTCTATCTGCAGGAATCCTTTCTTTAACACTGTCACTTATAATAACAATCTGAGGTGGTTAGTGGAAAAAAACAAAACACTTTTAGTGGCGGTACAGTGAGGGTGCCCTGAGTGGTCACATTGCAGCCCATTTTGCAGCTGCCAGCTGCAGTCCGCTCGCTAAATACTGCATCAGTTTCAAAAATTGTTGTTTCCAATAGTCACCGAGACACAAAAACATCCTATATGAGCCTGCAAATGCACAAATGATCTCATACTGGGAAACACGGCAGCACAAGATCCTGTCCAGATGTGTCTGAATCCTGCGGGTGAATCTCCTGTCTTAAACCATGTGGGTCACTTGTGTTCATGCGGATGTGTCTGCACCTTTTCTGCATTTTGTGTCTCACTCACCAAAGGCCTTCATCGGCTCCACCAGTTTGAGGGTGAAGGACTTGTCTCTGGGCAGCTCTTTGAGCATGCGGGCGACCTCATAATGCCGCGTCCCGACGATGTTATGTCCATTAATGCACTCTACATGGTCGCCCACACAGATCACCTTCACCCCGTCCACGACACTGCCCTCTTTGATACGCTGCCATACAGAAGAAATCAGTGACAAAAGCAATTATATTATATATTCATGACACTCCACAGGACAAAAAAACAAAAGACAAGAGCACAAACAAACCAAGAGTGTGGGTAAAAATATCCTGCTGCAATGCTTCAGGAGTCTCCTGAGTTCCCTCTTTCATAATGTAATACCAGAAATTTCTCTTTTTTATGGGCCCACTGATGCACAACCACTTGACTTATTAAAAAATGCTTCCATGGAAAGCTTATTTCTGTATGAGACTTCAAAAGGTTTAAAAAAAAAAGAGAAAACAAACATTTGTGATGCAAATATATCTGCTCTACCTGCTTAGGAGCATCTTCACTGCTTTTATTATTTTGAATAATATTCTCCTGGTCTTTTTCTGCTCAGGAAGATAAAATATTTTACAGGGAACCTGTTCGTTTTAATTAATTTCCTCTGTTACCTTGAGCTACAGGCAGGTCTGGTAAATGCTTCCTGACCTACATTTAGTTCCATAAACCTCTGTAGTCAACAGTTTTCCACATCAGAAGGTGTAAAACAGTCCAGATGTGAGAGACAAGCTGCATGAGGCTGGACTGTTCATGTTGTTAAGAGTCTACAAGTTGTTAAAGAAGTTTAGATAGTTAAGTTTCAGACATCAAACCCCAAGGCTTAAGTGTCACAGTCAGTCAGGTTAATTGGCTGCAGTGCTGTTTGGGCATCACATGATGGCACATGTGAGCACTTTGTTATGCTGGAGTGAGATGACTGAGACCACATAAGCTCATTACAGTGTCTGCATCAACAGAGGCATAAGCTGAATTGTGATTTCCGCTAAGAAAGCAAATTTGTAAAGTTGTGACCAGAAAGTTCCTCTGAAGCAGGAATCAGTTGTCTGTTTTAATATTTCACTTTGCCAATCCAGATAAGAAACTGCATTGGTATTTTGATGCATTACTGTCCCAATAAACACAGTAGGAGAAAAGAAAAAAGACTAACAAATTCAAAATGGAAATTCAAAATTAAAAATATGCCCTTTTTTAATAACAAGTAAAATATATACGTTTAAAAAATGAAAACAGCTGTATATTGAGTGTGTGTGACAAATGTGCATTTCATTTACTACTTTACTTGAATAACATTGGTTTTATATGGGAGTAAATCTCTAGATGATAAAGAATTAGATGATTATTTGATTAGTTAAACAACAGATGATTAATAAATGACAACTTTCATAATGAGCTATCATTTGGGTTATTTTCCATCTAAAAGCATCTAACATTTATTAGTTTTATAAGTTTATAATAAGTGTTCTTGTATCACTAAGACTTATAGAAACGTAAATTAATTACCCGTGGTCTTCATGCTTTATTTTTTTAAACTGAAAAACTAATCAATAGATTCACAAAAAAAATGGTTGTTGCATCCACACATGAGAAACATAAACTAAATGTCTTGACCTGATTTTTTTATACATAACTTTGTCTGGAAAAAAAGGCAGACTTATTATTGATTTTTTTTAGTTTAAACCAATCAACACAGTTTACTGTTTAATCCTAGCCCTGCTTAATTTCTGACACTGGAATGAGCAAATGTTGAGACAGCCACTAACGAACAGGTACACAACATAAGTTCCTCTTCTTTACGTTTAATTCATTTCAATAATTCCCTTTTCTCATTGTGTGCCTGAGTGAGTATGTTACATTACTTGCAGGTGAAATAAAGGTCGATGTTGGTGAGCTTCTTCTTACCTTTATGAATGCATATCCCGCTCCGTTGTCCGTGATGGTGAGGCCCAGAGCATCTTCAGATTTATAAACTTCCACCTCTTTCTTGATCCCTTTGATGTGGGCGAAAATAAAATCCTCCAGTCCAATCTGCCCCCCCAGCAGTTTGTCCATGTCAATCTTGTGGGTGTTGAGGGTGCAGAACAGAATCTGTACACACAGACCAAAGTACACAGATATAGTACATTACAAGACTCAAAACATTACACATATTAGATAAAACTGAGCTAAAAGTGGTTTTAAAAACTACTTTGACTTTTAACATGCACCGAAACAGACTATTCATCATTTGTAATTTTACAAAAAAAAGAAGAAGAGGCCCCTCTGTGAAGAAAAGCCCCAGAAACATTTACATCTTTTATATAACATATAAAAAAACATTCCTGTTTTAGTCACAGTCTGAAAACGGAGCCAGATTATAAATAAGAGTGTCTGAGTGTAGATGACAGAGCACTGCCTCCGTATGCTAAATACAGGACTCATCAGAGAGCTCCGTCTTTAATGCAGCAGCCAAGTTATGCAGCTATGCCCTGCTCTACCCCACAGTGTCATCAGTGTGTGCTGTGTGTCTGTTTGAAATCCTGAGCCTGTGATGAAGCAAACAGGGGGAAAATGACCTTTCCTTCCTGTGCCAGAAATGCTTAAATCTGGATTCACACCTTGCGGTTGCCACGTCTTGGCAGGACAGAGCGAGGGAAATGTGAGCACCAGGAACACGATACATGAGTGGCCTGATTTAACAGCACTTTAAACAGAGACTGGACAGTGAAACCCAGGAGGAGGCTGGTGGATGTGAATCATTTATTGCGCTGTAACTCACCTAGACAGAAGCTATTAATAACATCTATTATATCTATTTACTCAGATAAATCATATCAGTTATGCCTTTATGCAACTTCTTTTGTGGAATCAGCTTATAGTGGGGCTTTGTGAAATACCGAGCCAGGATTTAGTGTCTGACTTCCGGGTTGCATGGCAGAAAGGAACTGATTCGTACTGGTTCATCAGGAGGATGACCTTTGTGCACCAATCAGCCTCTGGCAGCGAGGCCTGCCTTGTTTGGGCTTTTTTTTTCTTCCTGTGTACCAACAGGCGCTGTTCACACACACATTAGCCGACATGGCCTCGTGCGTTGCCTTGGGTTACCAGACAATAAAAGAATGGGATTATAATGGAGGGAGGCCACTGAAGGATGAGGGCAAAAAGAGAATGGGAGTATGGAGGAGGAGAGGAAGCCATGTTTGAGGCAAGGGAGGGGTGTACTGTAGATGAATTGATGGCTCTTTTCCATAACAGAGCCTGCCTCTCCCCTCCCAGGCCAGGGCATTACCCAAGAGTGAGTGGGAGGAACAGCAGCGGACGCCTACACCCGGTTACCAAGGCTGCTGACTACATTAAGCAGCTCTCAGCACTGCCTCTCCTCCCGCTGAGCTGACAGCCACAGCGTGCTCGCACCGCCGGGTATAGCTAAGATGCAGTGTCACACACACTGCAGAGTGACTGCCTCTCCTCGGACGACCTTACTCACGACGGCAGATACTACACCTCCCACAGCCTGCGCCACACTAACCAGAACCTTGATAACCACATGGGAGAGGGCAAGTGTTAGGAGAGGCAGTGCAATCTGTTCACCATCACCCCAGACAGAGCTACTCATGGGTCAACGCTTTCAAAAGAGGAGTAAAAATAGAATGGAGAGGAATCACACAATATAAGATATAAAAAAGGCATCGAGCCATGCATGAAACTAAAAGTACCCTCACATTACATTTTTATGGCATACAGTAATCATTTTTTGAATAGTAGTTTGTGTCCGATATATTTTTTCCATACAATGTTAAATTACCTAGTTAATAATTCTTAAAAGCTCCTTCATTGCAAAATACAGAATCAATGAATATGCAAATATTTTCCCTTTGTCGTAGAGACACACCCAACCTGTAAATTTACAATCAAGACTAAGACCAAACACACTGTTGTTAACAGTATTAAAAAAAGATAATTGAGCCATTGATTATATTACATATTGGTTGAGTGTGCTGTCTCAGCCTTGAACACTTATGGTTTGTTTTTTCTGTGTTGGTCTTGTTGCTCTATTGCTCTATTTTCTTTTCCCCACCTATATTTTCAATTCAAATTTTTACTCGTAAGATTCAGGGAAAACAAGCAGTGGAGCTGCGTCACACAGCAGAGGCCACATGTTTGATATATGAGGCATTTACAGTGTCTTTTAGTGCCTACTTTGCTAATGAGATGAGATGTGTCAGGATCTGTCTGATTCAGCTCAGAGGGTGACAGTTGGATTAATCACATCACACGTTTGCCGCACTGTCACTCATCAGAGCGCAGTGGTGCAATGTAACTGAACATTTACTCAAATTTTATATTACTTAATACTCCACTACATTACACCAATACATGTATTTGATATCCAAAGTCAGTAGTTACTTCGAAAATGAAGATGCTGCAATACATGATATATATGTTACAGCTCTGGTAGTTAACAGCTACACTCCTCCAAATGGTTGCTTTTAATGTAGGCCTACCCCAGGTTTTAACAGAACAATCTTCAAAAAGATCTAAAATTAGAAACACTTATATCCATTGATGAATTTAAGGGCATCATACAGAATGTGGTGACAGAGACATGTGCTTGTTTTTCTTCAGAGGCCACTATGTTTGAATAGTTATTGTTTTATTGTGGAATTTTTGTATTATATGTTGTATTTGTTGCATTTAAAATGTGTTTTGTTTGGCTGCTACCTTAGCGAGGTCTCTCGTGTAAAGGAGATTTTCAAACTCAGTGAGACTTCCTGGTTAAATTAAGGTTCAATTAAAAAAATAAAATAAAAATAAGCTTACAAAATATACAATGCACAACAGTATATTTATCTTCACTTTGACATCCTACATTAAAATGATTTTTACACATGAATACATATATAACGCTCAGCATAATGAGCACTTTTGTACTTTAACTTGAATACAATATGTGCTTTTACATGTTGAAACTGTGTTGTAATGTGAGTGTATTTTGTAGCCAATGCTTACCACCTCTGCTAAACCATTTCCTGTTGGATATTGGATACTCTGAGATATTTACTAGTTTTTAAGACAGCACTCATTACTTTGTAACTAAAGTTTTGATCTCAACATCTTGCCGCTGAAACAATTAGTGGATTGATTAACGATTCAAGACAATTAATCACCAGCAAGGGTGTAGGTTTTGTTTCCACATTGCAAATATGAAACCCCCAAAATCCACGCCTATGATCATCAGCAATTTTAACCACTTTCAGCTTCTCAAATGTTTGTCAAAATTAAACTCTGAAGATGTTATCTAAGGCTCTAGGGAATTGTAATGGACATTTCCATGATTTTCTGACATTTCATTAATCTACTAATCACAAAATAATCATCATAACGTTGCATAATAATGGTGAATTCATTTGTTAGTTGCATCGCTACTTACAACCCAAAGGAGAGGCTGCGTTTTAATCTTAAGTTATTCCTTTTGACTGTACCAGTGTGCACTACAACACAACTATTCATCTAATGACTGTGCTGAAAAAGAAGTAACCTTTGTGCTGCAGTTTTGTTCCCCTTTAGTGTGGGCAACCAGTCCCCCAGCTCTAAAAATAAATTGCAATTCAACAGAATGAAAGAGATTTGTCAAACAGATATTGTGCAATAACATAAAAGTAAAAGTACATCTAATGAATGTTACAAATCTCCGCCCACATGTATTCTCCAAACAGATCACTTCTCCCACCTGTGTTTGAAGAAAGGTAGGATAAGTACCGCCTTTAATTGTATCTCTCTCTGAGTTATGACCTGCATTAAAACAGTGTGGACTTGGGAAACCTGTTTCTTTGGTAACTGAGCGTCTGTCCATTAACAGCCTCTTCAACAGATCTTTTAATGGCAGGAAAGAGGGTTAGAGAGATTAAACAGAGGGTACCATACTTTCAGAGGGGAATTACTCATGTGTAACCAGTGGACTCATGTTCTTCTCCTTTCCTGTCCTCGTCTACTGTTATTTCTGTGTCGCATGATTTTTAGTAGTTAGTTAGCAGGGAATGCTGATGTCAGCTGTGTGTATTGTAGTGTGGCTGTGTTTTCAACAGGATATCACATCCATCAGCATTTAAGCCGGTGTAATCATTTACCTGACTGCGGATGTGAGATTCCTCAGAATGACAGCTGAGGGTTTGTCTCATAAAGGTGGCTCAGAGAAGCAGAGCTCACGATGAAAAGCACGTCTGAGTGAGTCTGGCGAACTCAACCAATATTGATCTCTTTCATAAAGCCAGGGCAACTGTGATCCTAGTTTTCCAGCACTAATCACATCATTTCACAGCAATACAAAATGAACATGTGAGGACTAAACTGTGACGTTCACACATACTGAATATAATATGAAGAGTAAAATACTGCAGCAAAAGCAAGCAAAACCATTGCAATAAGGTAAGTTTCTTTGTATAATTTCTGAAAATAAAAGGAATAGATATTACATGATCATTCAGAGCTGTGCACAACATTCAGAGCATATCTATGATTCAGTGTCTGAGCTGGGAGTCCCTGAACACAGCTCTCAACATGGAGGGGACTGAGCCAACAGCAAGCAGATAACTGTGCTAACAGTGTGAACAGTGCTAACAATAGCCCTTTTTAGATAGGAATTGTGCAAATTTGCAGGAAAGCCCTATCAGTCTTTTTTCAGCATTGGCAGTATAAAAACAAAATCGTGGCGGAAAATTGCCACCTACCTACTTTTGTTTATACAGAATGCGCCTTTTTCGGGGCAATGGGGGGCGTGAGCAAGTAACAAAACATGTAGCACAGCGTCTGACGTAAACAGTGACGTGGGAGGGAAGCCGCGGCTAGTCAGGTGGCGGTAGTCAGATGCCGATTCTCTCTCGTTCCTCACCGCCTCTGTCATCTGACGGTTAATGGCCTCTTCGTTTGCGAGGGCAAGGAGGGTGCGCTATTCCTTGTCTCCTCAGTTGCTCATCTTTACAGTGTCTCAGGTTTGCGTTTCCCTCTTGCTACTAGCTGCTTGCTAATTCCTGCTATCAGCTGTTTCCTGTTTATCCACTGCCTGTGGCTCGCACGTGCGGCATCATCAACAGCTTCTCCCATAAGTCTTCAACAGCCCCTCCTGTTGCGGAAGGACGTCTTGGTCTGTTTAAACTAAAAGGGTTCCGCCAATATGACTACCCTACGAGGCAGAAAATTGGCACCTCGGATCAACGTGCCCTTCCACCTCTGTGTGTCTAAACGCTCGCAGCAACATTCGCGGAAAATCTGGCAGTGTTAAAGGGGCTATTGGCAACAGTGCTGATATAGCTAACAGTGTTAACATGAGGGGGGAAACAGAGGGTGGGTGCTACACTTTGCAACTACGCTGTTCTGCTACAATGGGTTGGGACAGCAGTAACCATCATATGAGAAAGTAGGTAGCCAGTGAAATAAACACTCACAGGGATTCACAGGGACTCACGTGCACCAACTTGCACATGCACCTAGACCGTCTAAGGACCGTCTTGCGTCAGAGGGAAGGTGACTTCATTCTCTGCTCAGGATGTCATTACTCCACCATTCTTTACATAGCAAATATTTGTCTGCTGCTATATCAATGTTTTGAATGTCATATAGCGCTCCTACTGTATAAACAACTTTAAGGCATCAAATAGGACGACAGCTAGGTCATTTATTTTACAGTAGAATAATAAGATAAACATTCTATAAAAATGTGACACTTTAGGATTTGTGTGTGACTCAACTAAATACTGTTTAAATACCTTCATATGGTTCTCTGCTTCTTAATGTGTTTTTAATAGACAGATTTCTGGGTGTCTGATTCTTTACTTTTATTTATTAATTGTGAAAATGATACTAACTATTAGGCTATAGTCAGGGATCTAAGGATCCAGGCATGCTACTGCAAAATTTACATTACATACACTGCTACATGTAGCTACATGCTAACATCTGGGAACTATGTAATCTTGGGTGCCAGCGTAGTTAATGTCTGCCTAATGTCGGATCACATAACTGCCAGAACAGGTTTGGTTATGGGAAATTTGGGGTTTAGAAGATTTTCTTGATGATTTTTACCGGTAGAAAGTGCCACTATACTCTGTTACAGTAATTCCCCAGCTAATGATGGTGCAATGACGCCAAGATACAGAAGACCCAGAAATGCTGATCAATCAGAACACTGGGCTTTTTCGAGGGGGGGGGGGGGGGGATTTACAGAGACATGCACTAAAACAGAGTGTTTCAGACAGAGGGTGAATACAGGTGTTACAGTACAGTCAAAATAGCTTTTGTCAAAAAGTGATGGATTGACTTGTGGTGATAACAGTACAGAGGAGAAACTGAAAAGAAAACTGTCAGATTGGTTGTAATACTGGTTCAGCAGGTTTATCGAACAGAATTTCCTGAAAATTAACCAGAATGACAGAAGTAAGCCTGGTTTAACGGGTAATCTTGCTTTCAATAACACCTCTCTGGAAGCTTAAAGAAAACACTGAAATCCATTTGAATTAAACAACTGATTACTGAATGTGTTGATGAAACAATGCAGCTACTGCAGCTCTGTTAGAGACTATTTACAGCTACAAAGGGAGGGAGAGTGGGCTGTGTGGTAACCAGAGGTCAGACTGTCTCTCTCTAATACATCACTACACCTGTCCCAGACAGATGATAACAAATATTGGGTTTTATCTGTGGTTGTTTTGTCTTCGCCACCACATCAATCCTCAGAGAGACTGATGGAAACCTGAACTTGCCTCTGAATAAACCTGCCGTTGTTGTTCTGTGGGCTCAGCTGCCCTAGCAACACTTTCCTCTGCATCGCTGCCGGTAAACAACCACTTCAATCGCCATAAAACCACATCCAGTCCAGTCAGTGGTGAGCACACACACCTGGGGTCTGTTTCTGCAGCCTCACACACACCGACACACACACACACACTCTCCTCGTTAGCTTCACACTTGTTTCTCACAGTGGTGCTCATTTGCTTGTCACATGTGTAATGAAGCACAATTACCAGTAACCACATCTTCACTGGAATCATGTTGCAGGATAATTTCAGAACGTGTTATTAGCTACGAATACAATATAACTGGGCTTGTTTACTATGTGAGGAAATAACAGTGGTTTTAACTGGTCAAAAAGACATTTAAGATTATAGTGAACATCAAAACAAAATATTGGTTTACACAAGAGGGGAAAACACCAGCTTTCTTGTCTAATACAATAAAATAATCCCACTGATAATTTACATTGGTTTGCATGTTTTAGCTCATATTCTGCACATCACTATACTTAACTGATATTTTTCTTACCATTTGGTTTCTAGCAGACTTTTGAAACTTGTTTGAGCTGCTGAGATGAGCATTCACTGGTTCCAGTTTCTCAAAATGGAGGGTTTAACCAAACAAGTAAACATACAAAACATACAGCCCAATTGACAGATTTCTTGATAATAATAAAAAATGGTTGGTTGCAGCACTTAATAAAAACATCAAAAGGTTTGTAGTTGTGAAGCCACTACAAGCCTTTATGAATCCTAATCCATAGAAGTTCTTTCTGTCTAAGTGTTAAATTAGTGTTTTTCTTTTCTTTTATGTCAGACAAGATAAGGTTTGTTTTTACCTTGACATGTTTCTTCCAGGAAGACACCCGTTGAAACATGTCAAGGTAAAAACAAACCTTATCCTGTCTGATATAAAAGAAAAGAAAACACTACTTTATGGATCCTGTCTGAAAACAAAGACTGTATAGAGATATACAAATAGATAGATGCTATCATATATTGACTTACTTTGGAGTCATACTGTGATGATATGGACACATTGTGTTATACAAAATCATCCTAATTAAACATTCTACACACATTTTCATTCTGAACTCCCAATATGAAGTTCTTGTTATTTATCATGTGTGAAGAGTTGTGTCCGATGTAATGCTTAACAGCAAAAACAAATTTCATTACACTGATTATTATGTCATTTTGCATATATTTGGTATGTTGTGATACACACTAGGTGGCCACTTTTTTACAGTAGTTACACCAATGAAATATGATGAAATCCCATATTTTAGCTCAGCTGTATATTCTACATACTTACATAGATGATAATTAATCATATGATGATGATAATTTACCTACAGTATATGTTTATTATTAAGGTTGTAGGTTGCAGTGGTGTTGAACATTATATTGAGAGGTGTGTCAGATGTTTTGATCACACACATATACAGACATGAGGGGGAAGATCATTGCAACACATTTGAATATAATACAGTCCAGTTCAACACCTTTACCAATTACAGCCTCAGTGATATGCTTTAGATTTCAGATTTCTCTGAAAGTTTTTATAAAAAATGGCCATTATAAGCTTAATAAAGGTAGATTAGGTGTCAGAGCAAGTGCTTATGCTCATTTCATGGTCAACAACAAAAGCTCACTTAGCATTCTCTACATACAAAAGAATAGATAAATCTACACATCAATCCATTTATCAGGTCATCCAAAGTATGCGCTATGTACAACATCTATAAGTGATTGCAGGAGCTCAGCTTACACAAACAGCAGACTCAAGCTCCATCAAATGAGATTGTTTCACCTAATCCCACCTAATAATGTCTGGCTGCAGACTTGGAAGTACAGCCACCTTCAAATCTGCAAAACAAAAGCAAGATGTGTGGTTCTGTGATGCATGACTGCAGCATAAATATTCAAACTGTAGGCAAATGGCTGTGTTTCTGGTCAGCAGGTGGACGAGAAGCAAATTCACAGTGAGAGCCACACCTCAAACTCTACAGCTATAGGGCCTATAACCAGACTTTGACCTGAACACATAAAAAGATAATTCCTCATCTAAACACTACAACAGTACATTCATGTCTTGCTGGCTGAGATAACACAGAAACTGAAGTGAGTTTACATAACATCTGCTCTGTAACACCTTTACTTTTAGTGTATTTGCTATTTGAGATGTCATTTCACTCAGACAAATTCCTTTCAATCACTTCTGCTTCTTTAAAAAACTGACAGAGCTTTAGTGCAACATAAGAACTAATGTCTCATTAAAGGCACAACAATAGCTGCTCACAGTCAAACCAGACATGCTTTAATGCAATGTGATGTCTGTTTGGAAAGAAATGTGTCACCTACTAGAGGCCATGAGCACAACGAAGACAATGCCATTGTTTATTACATAATTCATATCAGCATCAGCCAATCCCTCGCGTAACCTCAGAGCCACTGGTTTCCAAACAACCACAGACAAATGGTTTCTGGGTGGCTCCGTGTGTGACTATTTTGTCCTCCAGTTTACTTTAGTGTTACACTACATTGAAATTAAGCACTTCCTCAATGGGTGTTAATGATTTGTGTTTTCACAGCAGGTATTTTAGATATTAAGAGTAGATTATTTTCCATTATTATTAAAGGTATACTATGCAGGATTTTCTATAAACGAAAAACAATATCTAGATCACACAAAAGTTATACGTCTCAATCATCAAATGTGACCCACTAGAAAAGTGGTGGTGTATTTATTTGCTAGGACCCTGACCTCTGCCTGTATTTCCTTTTTATTTTGCTGTGTTCGGGACTTTCTGTGCGTGTAGCCTCCAGCCAATAACAGCACACAGGTGAGGTCGGGACTTTATTAAATGGTAGCAACCAGGTGTCAGACAAGTAGCAGCACAAATCCAAGAGGACGCTACAAAAATCGCAGACACAGCACGGACAATACGTGAATACAGTGGGGCAAAACTTCAAGCAGACAAAGCTCGTTCCAATAAGAGCATGAATCTGGGGTTGGCTTTCGCTCTCACTATCGCTGGCAAGCACTGAAGAAGAGGATGAAGATGCAGAGCGACATGAGTGTTTTCTGTTTGACAGGTAGGTGCCAGCGGTTAGCTTAGTAAGTATGCTAACTATTGCCTCTCTATTATAACAAGTGTAACATTCTTACATTAACAACTTGCAGTGTGCATACAAGCAGTGTAGGGGGGAGGGGCCAAGTTTGAATGTTGTGTTTACAAACAACAGCCGCAATTCCTGCATCATATACCTGGTTCCCAGCTGGTCCAGCCACAGGGTCCAGATTTCTCCTTAGTCATTAGTTCTAGGTCCCATGATTTAATATATTCAGTATCATACTTGTGTTTGGCCATGTTGTTGAGCTGTCTCTGGCAAGAAGCTGTGGGTTAGTCACTCACTCTACAGCACAAAACAGCACCTCATACTAAAAGCTCTGCACTGCAAATTTTCTGTACTTAAAAATAAATGATTAAGTGATTTTTGTGTTTTTTTTACAAACTTGACATATTTGCGAGTCACTTGCGGTCCATTCAGAATGGGCCTGCGACCCACTTTCGGACCACAACCCACCAGTTGGGAACCACTTGCTTTAAGGCAACTGTTGTCAGTTTATATCACTATATTTACTACATTTTAATCTGAACGCTGCAGAATTGACATTGGTGTTTGAATTAAGCAACCTGTAAGTGCTGTGGTGTAAAGCCTGAGAGAAAATGTTTCAATCACCTTTTTCGTAAGAAGAAAGTTGTTACTGCTATTCTGACATTCTGAAGAAAATTATACCAGAAAATCAGGAGAAAATTAAATAAGCACATATTACTTAAACTTACAATGATAACTCAAAACACCTGTCTTAACTGGATATGCAATTTTACTGACATGTTTACAAATGTGAAAGAAAAAACTGAAGCCATTTTAGACTATATCTTCTCTGTGATGTGCCAAAATAAAAGCATTATCTCTGCTTCATATGTAATTTCATTTTATTTCCAGCTGTTTTTAAGATGTGTTAATATGTAAATATATCTAAAGGATAGCTACTTACAATATTAAAGCCATACAGATTCAAGTCTGTACCAGAGCTAGAGCAGATGGCACATTCAACATATGTCTGATGCTCAGTGCGAAATTTTGAGTGCAGACTGCATTTGACAGTTTTGTAATGAATAACATGGCGAGCACTGGAACATCAACACTTCCTCCTTACCCTCAATACTGAGCCAGACATGTATCCTTAGCATCGAGTATCAAAAACTATCAGGTATCATAAAGTAAAGTTGGCATCAAATGCTTGGCCAGATTATTAGCCTTGTTTATTATTAATTTATTTGTCAGGTATTTCATAAATGTGCAACTTGTAATTAGGGAAAGTTAATGTTCAGCTGCTTCTTGTGTTACAACATTAAACACCAATGCAGTGAAAACTTTGGCATATTCAGCTAAATGAAAATGACAACTGAAACACTATCCAGCAGCAATTTACAATTACTGCATTATCAATTAACCTGCAGGTTATTTTCTCAACTGATAAATTATTGATAGCTCCATATCAATAGCAAAATGCCTATTGCAGTTTCCCAGAGTCCAAGTTAATATCTTCAAATCCTCGAACAAGAAAAACTTAAACTTTGAATTAAGTATCGATAAGAAATTAAACTTCTAACTTAATCTCTTTAAAGCTGTGTTTTGTACACTAATAACACTTCGCTAATGCTGTCTCATAAATGCCTGCAGTAAATCCCGTCTTTATGACATTTATAAGGTTCAGTTTTTGTTTTTGGTGTCAGTTAAACTTGGGGGTCATTTGGAGCCTGGCGTTTGTGCTGAGAGAGGTGTTTCTAACATTTAGTCTGCCTTCATGTATATAAATTGAGTAGGCGAAATACCAGAAACACCTCACAGTGCAATGAGAAAAAAGTACATTTGGGTAGCACATTTGAGGGATATCATATCGTCACCAGTGTCCAGCCCTACTTACAGGTATTCATTAAAAATTAGACTTCCGTTGGGAAGTAACAAGACTTTGATCTGTCAGTGCTGATATCAGGTCATGTCCGGTCACAATGGGCAGCAGAGTCACATGTGAGAGGGGTTTGGTGGTGTTTATGGAGGGAGGCGGCCCTGGGCAGAGCTGCTCCCCTGGGTCCTGTGGGACGCCTCTGGCTTTGGCTGGGACAAGTTATCTAGTTAGATTTGAGGCGATGCCCACTGAGCCGGACGTGAGGGACTTCCTGTGGTAAAAACTGTGGAGTCCAACAACTCATACTCCATCCGCATGTCTGTCTGCATCTGTCTTTGTGTGGCTATCTATGCCCCAGTTCTGAATAAGCCAACATCCTCAATGGCACACATACTTTCTACATCAAAGAATGCCAATGTGACATAACCACTTAACAGGACAGAGTGAGATGTTGAAATTTGGGTTGTTATTTTCTTCCGCTACCTGCTTGGCACTGCCTCGGTGGAGTGGGTGGATTCAAAGGTCTGGACACATGCAATGCTTGGCAAGCTTTGAGGCATTATTTCAGCAAGGAACTTTTTTTCCCTTTATGTGGCAACTACAAAAATAAATGTGTTTCTTTACTGATCCAAGTACAGTAGATCCTCATTTGTCCCCCTTTACAGACAGGTCAAAGGTCCAGAACAGTTACAGAACAGTACTCCGAGAGCTGGTACAATTTTGATGTCTTGCTCAAAGACACTTTAGCAAGGCAGTGCATGCAGACATGGAGGTTTGAATCTGTTCCTCCAACACAAGCTGCTAAAATCAGCTAAAATCCCAAATCTCTTTAGCTCCTGTGTAGTACAGTGCTTGCTGTTACTAAAGAACACATCTCGAGGCAGTTTCTGTACTAACAAGTCTAGACAGATGCAGAAAGGCTTTAATGAGGTATACTGATAAACATGATGGAACAAATAGAAAAATGCCTGGTATCCCATTCAGAAAAAAAAAACCCTGCAGATTTTGAGCCTCATTACAGATATTTTGTACCATCAAATCAGAAAGACTGTGGCCAGAATCATGTACATTGTTAAGTGATTGTGTAATACATTGTGTATCAATGCCACTGGGACAAATTCCTTTCCAATTATTGCACTCGTTGAATGAAGTGACTGTATCTCTTCATTTCAAGCGGGGGAAGGAAGTTCACGTCTCCAGGCTGATAACAGGCTGCCCTGCTAGCCTATCTAGTCATATTTCAGGCTGACAAAAGCCAAACATGCCACTCACACTTTCCTTTGAAAAGAAGAGCTTAAGCCGTCTGGGCTTACAGGAGGACACAGAACCTGCTTTTGTTTTCGGGACCTCCACAGTCTACACGTAGCTTTTGCTTCCTATTGGAATCCGATGCTGAGTGAACAACTGTATCTAAAAATAGGGATAATTTGTCAGGTATCCAGTGACCTCATAACGTAGATAAGACACCAATCTATCTCAGTACTTGTGGGGTTGAAGGTGTGCAGGCTGGCAGGGCGTGCCTTTACAAACACCAGCTTGCTTTGACTCGAGACAATCAAAGTTGACTTTTAATGGCCACCACGGGGCTAATCTCTTAGAAAAGCCACTTAGAAAACTGTTTACCCAGGCCTTTACTGCAACTACTCATTCATCATCGCACTGGTAAAAGAAGTATTAAAGATTCTACGTAAAGAGCAATACCGCAATTTTAAATACTCCATTATAAGTAAAAGTATTTAAAAATGTACTCATGTACAAGTATTTAAGTATAATCGGTAAAAATGTATGTATAGAAGTAGTCATTTTGCAGAAAAATGTCTCCTGTACCTGATTTAATATCATGCATCTTTATTAGATTAATGACACTAATAAATCAATGAGTGAGTAAAATTTTACTGTTGTGGCTGGTCAAGGTAGAGCTAGTTTTAATAACATAGACCTACAGCTGGGTCTTTTATTCAGAGATATTTAGTCTGTGGGGTCGTGATGTGATTAATAATTTTAATTTTTTTTAAATTTTATATACTTTATTAATCCCCGAGGGGAAATTCAATTTTTTTAGGGTAGGGAAGAAGAAAATCAAGTTGAGCTACATAAAGTTGCACTCATTATTTTGACTTTTTTGTAATCTTAGTGTCCTTTAATGAGTGATAACTTGATCTCATCAGGCCTCAAACACTTGTATGTATATGTGAGGTTTAAAGGGCAAATGTTGGATTGTGTGGAACTGTCACATCTGAAATAGGGTCAAGGGGCCCCAACTAAAAGCTGCCAGAGCCCCTTGTCCCATTTGGATTGTATTTTATAAATTTATCATAGTGTCATTACCTTAAAATGAAAAGAAACTAGTTGCAACACATGTCAAATAAATGTAGTGAGGTGAAAATATAATATTTTCCTATAAAATGTAAAGTATAAAGTAGTGTAAAATGGAAATACTCAAGTAAAGTACTGTACATGAGTAGAAACAAGTGTCTGTGTGGATACTTTGAGTTGAACACTAAATCACCCACATGACTTTTTTCCCTCCTTTAACCACAGGTGAGTTCTTACCTCAGGTGGGCTTATATTAAACGCTTCTGCTATTTTTGCATACAACTCCTTGACATTGGAGAATCCCTCGATCCTGCCGGTGGGGCTTCCGTGAGCCAGCTGCGTGTGGAACACCAGTTTGGGCCGCAGGTTGGCAGGTGGAGGCGGCAGCCCCGCTCCGTTCACGGCGGATTTAGACAAGCTCCCGGCACCTGCGTGTCCGCCGCCGACCTCCTCGTTTTCCACCAAATGCTCCTTCGTCGACCTGTTTTTCTTCCTCCATGGTCCCAATGGCATCTTTTGCTGTTATTTGTTTGTTTCTCGACGTTGGAAGTGTAAAGTCCGAGCCGCTGCTAGAACATTGAAGTAGCTAACCTGTTGAGTTCCAAGCCCAACGGTCGTGTTGTCCTTATTTACTTCCTTCTTTACTCCGAGCTTTCCTAAATGCCTTCCTTCCTTTCTTCCTTCCTTCCGCGACACACTTTTCCTTTTCCTCACCTGTCCCACAGCTTAGATGTGTTCTTCGACAGTGGCTCGGCACTCGCTGGGTGAATAAATGGTGTGAATATTCAACAGGTAGGTGGCGGTGAGTGTGGGATAAACTCTGACACAACCTGCTGGCTGCTGCTCGGCTAACAATAGCTACTCTGTTTGTCTATCAGCGTGCCGCGGGACGCAGGCGCACTGGGACCGAGCCGGGCTCAGTCCCAGTGCACCTGCACCCCATCACAGGGGATCACTGTAAAACAATTACTCAGGTATTTTTTAAAACACGTACTGCAAGTTACTATAGGTTAAAGTGGCCTGAATTATACATGCACACTAGTAGTGGAAGGTGACTGAGTACATTTACTCAAACACTGTATTTAAGTACAATTTTGACATACTTGTACTTCATTGTATCCCACTTTATAGGCTCTTTCTACATTACTACATTTTTGAGGCAAATATTGTACTTTTTACCTCACTACTTTCATTTTACACTTGTAGATATCAGTTAATTTGTACGTTAAAAAACGTATGCTATGCTTATGCAGTACTATAATCTACCCAGTAGTGTACAAAAAGTATCTACAACTGGCTCCACATTGATGAACTACAACATTAAAATGCTCTGACATGTATTTTTAGTGATAAAAACACAAATATATAATATTCTAAAACAATATAACCCTTTGAAAGGAGCCTTTCTGCGCAATGGGTACATTTTGCTGATAGTGCTTATGTACTTTTATTCAAGTAAAATTTGAATCCTGGAGTTTTACATGTCATGGAGTATTTTTAGACTGTCATATTTAATTTTTTAGTTGAGTGAAGTATCCGAGTACTTCTTCCACCACCGTACTGTACAATTTTGAGGTATTTGTACTTTACTTATTTTCATTTTATGCTACTTTACATTTTGGAGGCAATTTTTTTTACACTACTACATTTATTTGGTAGATTTAGCTACTTTTCAGAGTCAGAATAATAATACAAAATACACATCAACTAATAAATTATGAGGCATTATGAGAGGTTAAGATACCAAGCAGTACTTAAAGTAATTAAAATTAGCTCAAACTTTACCAGCTACAACATTAAAGTGATGAACACATGAGTGTATCGCTAATTATAATTCGGAAATATAATCTGAAATGGGCTGCTTTGCATTATGTGTACTTTTACTTTCATTAGTTTAAGAATCTTTTAATGCTAATACAGGAACTTTTGTACTTTTACTTGAGTACGATTTTGAATGCAGGGCTTTTACTTGTAACAAGGTATTTTTACAATGTAGTATGCTACTTTTATGTCAGTAAAAGGTCTGAATGTTTCTTCCACCACTGCTGCACACAGAAAAACTGGTTTCTTGGTAAAGGATTGCTCAAGTCTGTGGGAGTAGCTACAGTCAATAGATAGACAGACAGATAGACAGAAAAAGACACAGACAGATGAATTTGGTATGACTTTGGTGGGAAGTAATAAAAAGTGCTATAGGCCTCTGTATTTGTGATGTTAAATGAAAATCTATGCGCACATGTTACAGCCGTGTAATACCACTGTACATGGCTTTAAAAGAGCCCAAACACTTGTCAGTGCTGTTTTTAATGTTGCACTTCCTGTTCTGAGCTTCAAAATGAATGAGTACATATGTCAGCAGCCAAATGGCCCACTCTGTCCAACAAGGACCCTGCCTCTGTGGGCCCCTTAGCCATAATGAGTGATGTGGCGTCCCCTGGTGGGAAAACACACACTGAAGGCCTCTGTGTTGGCAGCTGACAGCCAGCAGCTGATACCAGACAGCTATATTTACACACTCATAGCTTTGCCATTAGTAAGCATTCAGTCAATGTATTTTAATTGCACATCAGAAATTGTACTGTATAAGTTTTACAACAATATATATTCACATTTCACTACTAAAATATAAGTCTCAAGATCTTTTTTGCTTGTGCTCACTTTGTGCATTATTACTATGTGGACTATAAATAGTCCTCAGCAGCATTCATGGTTTTAAAGTGATTGTTGCACTGTTTATTTCATGGAGGAGGACTCATCACATGCCACCCCATAACTTAGACAGCTCAAGATCACGTCATGTGGAAATATTTATTTTAAAATTCAAGCTCAATTATCTTCACATGTCACTTTCTAAAATGCACATATGACTGAGTTCACTCAACCACGTTCCTCTTGAATAACCTGTACACTGATTTTAAGACCGCCTCTTAACTGAAGCTTGTATCTCTACATGACAACATAAACATGAATGACAGTTTAGAAAATGTCAGTAATGAAGCCTGTCAGATCGAAACGAGAGCAAGAAAATGTACTGTTTGGCACTGCAATGTTTCCCAGGATCACTGTTGACTCACTCACTACCAAATATTTCCTACAAACAAAAAGATAAAGTGATTGTGGCAAAGACCCACGTACATAAAATGTGTTTCTTTCAGATATCAACAACCCAGACTGTCTTTCACTTTCACTTACATCAACTTGGCAGCATGCATGGTATTTATAAAAACACCAGTTAGCTCAAAAATAGAAACTGCACATTCATCGTAGGGGGTCCATCTGTGAACTCTCAGAACTGTCTGTGTGTGTGTGATTGTGTGCTGGTAATGAGGGTGAGCGCTGTCATGCGGTTATCTCCCATCGTTCAGTCTTTGTCCTTCATCCTAAGCAGGTAAATGCCGCTTCAAGACGTCCTTGGCGTTGCCTGGCAACGCCTCAGGAAAGTTAACATCAAACTCCACCACCAGGTCCCCTCTCTGCTCGGGATTTTTGGGTAATGGCAGACCCTGTCCAGCAACAGTCTTTCTCATGCCAGGCTTGATGACATCCGTGATCTTCATGTTGCACGTCTTCCCGTCTATCGTCGACACGGTAACCGAGCATCCGCACAACGACTGAGAGGACAGGAACATGGAAGTCAGAGTGAGAATCAGGAGAACAGCAACCCACACAAAATCTACTGTAAAAACCCAAACTAGTGCTGGGTAATATTAGAATGAACATGATATTAATAAAGATATGTTCTGATATAAATATACTGCATGATGTAGCAAATGTTCACAAATCATATAAAAAGTCAAACTGATTCAAAGCAGGTGACTACAATGCATGGCTTTACATTACATAAAGCCAAAGTCATGTCATGTGTCAAACAAAAAAGAAGCAACTAGTTTTGTTAGTTAACATCTTGCCTCTAATAAGCTGACAATATAGATGTCACACTAATAGGATTCAGTGTAAACACATTTACACACTTAATCTTAAAATGCAACACCTGTGAATTTTAATCCTGACATCCTACATTTGACATTCTGAAAATATCATATATCAGCCAATATTCATTTTTTTTTATGTAAGTATATACATTAAAAAAATCCCTGTTTTAAAGACTTGTTAACAAGAAATGTACTGAGCATGTTCTCTGGTGAACAAACTTCATAATGGAGATGGTGTCTAAATTGCCTCAAACACATCCTTGGCATTTTCATACTGCAGTACTTACACGTACATCAACACTACTCCGTATATCTGTGATAAACTAATATCAGCTCTAGTAGTTGGTGAGCAGGTTCCTCTAATTCAAAACTGGCCTTCTAAATATCTACAAATACCCTTTGGTGTTTTGAAGCTTGTGCTACTTGATGGACAGTTGACACTGAATTCGCTTTTATAAGAGATTTCTGATTGGAACTGACCTCAATCCACCTCAGAGTTTTGTGATATATTTATTCACAGATCTACACATGTACTATTAATATTTTGGACACTGGGCAAATCATGTAACTATTTAGACAAAATACTAGTCGGCCTAATTTAAGGTCCATTTGATAGCTTTTTCCAGAACTTTCTCCTGCTACAGAGCACAACAGCAGTCTTCAGTGGTGGATGGAGGTTTGCTCAGCTGTTGAGGAGATGGCTCAGTTGTCATCACATGATAACAGGTGGTCGTAATCTCTCTATTCAAAGATCTCTGGGCGTAAACTGCTGTGAGATGGTGTGGAAAGCTCTGGAAAAAGCTAGAGAGTGATCCCTGAGATAAGATTGTTTTATTATACTACTGTTATTAAAGTCAAGAATGCAACTTTCATGCTGCTATGCATGCTATTTGATTATAGTCACAAATGTGTTTTAGCAGAGACGACCTTTTCCAATTAGTTTGCAATTCTAAATTACTTTAACTAAAAGAATGAACAATGTGAGTGGAAACATTTAATGTGATTGACAGGTGATTCAATTTCTCAGCGTGATTCATATCATGTGGAGCTGATCTGCGGCTGTTTGCATACATCGATCACATATTCAGAGATAAAGCAGCAAGATCTCAGAGTGTTGAAGAGAGTAGGAGGAACCATATAAGTACATCTTGCAATGTGTGCACGTGGGCGTCCGCCACCTCTCTGCCCTCCCTGTGATAGAGCTCCTATTTCTCAATGTTGATGATCTAGATTACATAAGTGCACAGCCGAAGTGTGTGTGTAGTGCAGTACTATGCTCATTCAGGACGCCTGGACTTTCCATGGAAAACAATTTTTGAGGCAGACTACCTACAGCTTATTGATTGTGACCAGATTTTTTGAGCATCTTTAAAGCATCACTCTAAAGTAAATATGAGGTTGTTCTGATTCTCCCCTGTGTGTGACTAATCCATCTATCAGACTCTATTAATACTACACTCAGTCATAAGTGGGTGCCAAAATAGAAAATGCCTCACCTGTCGTAAGCTCACACGCACGGGATACACAATGTTTGAGCCCTCCCGCCTAAAGTGGGGGTGGGGCTTGTCCTTGATGACGAAAACAATGTCAGCAGGTATGGTATTGGGTGACTCATCTCCCTCCCGCGGGAACGTGATCTTGGTTCCCTCTTTCCAGCCCCGCTTGATCTCGATAGTGAGAATCTTATCCTCATTGCGCATGGTCCTGCCATCTGGATTTAGCCTTTTGCGGGAGATTTTCATCCTCTTGGTGCAGCCGTGGAAGACCTCCTCCAGGGTGACCCTCAGTTCATGGATGATGGCTGGGTCCTGCTTCCGGCGCTGTGGCCCTCCGGGGCCGATGTGCCCGTCTCGAGGGAATCCATTCAGGTTGAAGTTGGTGAAGGAGCCGAATGGGTCATTTCCATCCACCTCCATGTCGTCGTCATCCCGGCCATTTGCTTTACGCCCAAAGAACATCTCGAAGGGATTTGAACCCCCAAAGAAAGTGGCGAAGGTGGCATGTGGGTCCCCGTGGAAGGTGTAGGTGAAAGTGCTGCCTTGTCCATCAGCAGTGGGCCCACTTCCTCCCTTGAGACCTGATGGATGACAGAAATGATTCATAAGTCATCCTAACTTTAACACACAGCAGTGGGAGAGCTTTATACCACGAGTGCATACTTGTGCATAATGCATACTTTGACAGTCCAACTCACTGGATAAATACTGGGCCCTTACTAAAGGGTAACTTCTTTGTTTTTAAACCCAGACCCTATTTTTCATGTTTTTATGTCTAAGTGACTAATGGGAACAGCAATTTTTTGAGATTGGTCCAATACTGAGTGAGAGGGCTGCTGCCAGCAGCTGCAAAACAGGCTGCAATGTAACCTCTTGGGGCATGTGCGCACCTTCAGTTTACATCCACTTAAAGTGCTTGTTTTTGCCACTGACAGGCTCAGATTGTGTGTGACAGACATTATGGAAAGGATTCTTACAGAGATAGATCTTTGTTAAAGAGTAAGATTCTTTTTGTTTAACCAGAAACAGCCCCAAAATCACTAACCCAAAAACCACCAGACTCCATTCAAAAAAGGAGTAATTTTAGAGCATATAGAGCCAGCATGTCTTCACATCAGA
Organism: Epinephelus fuscoguttatus; assembly: GCF_011397635.1. Lineage (NCBI taxonomy): Eukaryota > Metazoa > Chordata > Actinopteri > Perciformes > Serranidae > Epinephelus > Epinephelus fuscoguttatus. The sequence continues at coordinate 15,818,669 of NC_064766.1, read as the reverse complement.
CTGGGTGGATTAAGGGTTTATTTCAACCAGGCCAGAGTTGGTGATTGTTGGAACAGTGGAAAGATGAACCAAGACGGCTTTTGTGAGTTTTATTTTGATTCCTACAACTTTGAATGAAATGTGTTTTTTATCATGTTAAAATTACTCTTTATTTAAATGGAGTCTGGTGGCAATTCCGAGGCTGCTTCTGGTTAAACTAAAAGGATCTTACTCTTTAACAAAATCCTTTGACTAATGTTGTCAGACAATTATAATAACAATCTGAACCAATCAGTGGCAAAAACAAGCACTTTTAGTGGATGTAAAGCAATGGTGTGCACATGCCCCAAGTGTTTACATTGCAGCCTGTCAAAAGTCTCTGGCATTAGCCCTTTTGTTCAATACTGGACCATTTTCAAAAGCTATTATTCCCATATGTCAGTTAGATATAACATGGGAAAAGAGTGTCCAGGTTGAAAGAAAAAAAGTAACCCTTTTAGTAGAACAAGTATCACCCATTAAGTGACCAATCCATTAAATACAGTTTATTAGAGCTGCAATTATTGGCTGATTAATTGACAGAACTATTTTCGTAATTGATCAGTTGTTTGTTGAACATAAGATGGTTCCAGCTTCTCATATGTGAGAATTTGCAGCATTTCCTTGTCTTAACATTGTTGTGAACTGAGTTGTGGTTTTTGAGTGTTGGTTGGATAAAACAAGACTTTTGAGGACATCACCGGACGGACATTTTTCTGATGTGTTATAGGCCAAATGATTTAACATTTTTTGAGAAAATAAACAGCAGAGTAATTGGTTTTGAAAGTATTCAGTTGCAGCCCTGCAGTTTATTTGTCACTGTCGTGAGAAAATATAGTGATTTGTCTGAAATTCATTCAGTGACAACAGTCTGTTGCATCAAGTTTCCTTGCCTTGGGCTACATAAAAATGATCCCACTGAGTTCCACAAAGTGTGTTATACAGATTTCAAATTTGATAAAAAAGACAGGGATTGAACCAGTATATTGGTCAATACCCTGAGCTGAGGTACTGTAATTTGTATCAGGAGACTGTCTCCCATCTTAGTACAAAAGTGGATCAAATCATGGTGCATTTTACAGGACAGTTTGGAACTTAGATCTTTGTTAGACAAATTCTGAGACTATATGCACTCAACATCTTCTATTAACGATATATTTCAGAAGATAATTACTCAGGTAACGGGTTTGTCCAATAGTAATGTTAATGCAATTGCATTTTTCACCAATAAGGCACATATAGATGCTCTGTTTGTTGCAATGCTTGAGTGAACCGTTAAAGGTCCGGTGTGTGGGATTTAGTGCCACCTAGTGGTAACGTTGCAGAACTACCATGTGTCAGGCATGTAGGAGAACTGAGGTGGCTGATATGAAAACGCGAATGGCCCTGTCTAGAGCCACTGTTTGATTTGCCTATTCTGGGCTACTGTAAAAACATGACACACAGAGAGGACCCACCCTGTATATAAGGCTGTCTGAGTCACTGTTTTCGTTTAAGTCTCTCCAAAAGACATACTTCTTTTGGAAATCATAACTTGACTTTATCTGAACTCTCTGTCTATTTTATTGATAACTTATTGATGTTACCTCCCATTTATTATCTTGAGTTTTAGTTTTCCTTATTTTGTCTGTTACGTTGTTGACATTTTATGACGTTATTTGTTTTATTGTCTTTCTGTTTAAAATGTGTTTAGTTTTATTGTGCAGCACTTTGCAACTGTGTTTTGAAAGGTGCTTTATGACTAAAGTGCATTATTATTAAAATTATATAAATGGCTCATTCTACAGAAACTAAATTCCAAATATTCTTATATTCAGGTAATTATGACCTAATTAATAAATAGTTATGAATATAATATACAGTTGTTGCCAACAGATGCCCCTGAACACTGGACCTTTAAATTTCCCAGTTCATATTTCATGTTGGGGTTTTATCAGGATACATGTGCATGCTTTACAACTTGTTTCATTTACAGTGACTCTTTCTGAAGATCTGAAGCATCTTATCACATTAAATGGTGAAAAACAGTAAAAAGCTCAATATGCCACTTTTAATGTTTTTGTCTAGATGTAGAGATGGATCTTTCTCCCTTTGTCAGACATGCTTCCCACCCATAAGCATTTGTTCAGACCCTGTAGGTAGGACAGACTGTACATAAAAGATTTGACATGATAAATAAAGATTGCTGGTTCTTTTCTATTACAACACCCACGTGTTTAAGAAAATGAGCGGTGGAAATGGTGACAGGCCGTTATGACTCTTATAACAGGCTTATTACTGCAGATACAGTGTAATAGCTCATTCTAATAACGAAATGTATATGATCCGCTGAACAGCTGTTTTCTCAGTCTGCCGGATAGGCTACACTGTGTGACTTGAATTAAAGCCAGCTGTGTTTTACATCCAGCCATCCAGGCTTTATAACGGGCTTATAACGGTGCATTAAAGGTGAATTAAAAACCGTCACACGTGAGTTAAAAATAATAATCAGTGCGATTAAAATGCAAATTACCTTCTTCTCCATACTGATCATAAACTTCTCTTTTCTTCGGATCACTGAGGACCTCATATGCCTCAGCGATTTCCTTAAATTTCTCCTCGGCGGCTGCAGACTTGTTTTTGTCCGGGTGCCATTTCAACGCTTGTTTTCTGTATGCTTTCTTAATATCCTCATCTGTAGCTCCTTTAGAGATACCCAACGTTTTATAGTAATCTTTGCCCATTTTTCACGTCTCCCAGATAATAAGGAATAAAAAAAAAGGGAGGAGGATAGCCCTGGGTGAGGAGCTGGCAGACTGGGCTGATGGTCGACGGATGGTTGTCACAGCAGTGAAGCGGCCTCAGTCTGGACTAACGAACAATAAGTAGCCCCAGACAGATACACAGTGCAGGATGAAAACCATTTAGAGGCGGTTAGTCAACGCCGTGGACCTTCTGCTATTTATCCGTGACTGGATGACCCTCTTTAAATAGCCTCGGCTGCCTCCTCCCCTGCATCCACAGCGCCAGCGTCAAGTTAGACACAAGGAATAATTCTGGTTCCGGTGAGCGCAGCCCCGGTGTGTGTGTGTGTGTGTGTGTGTGTGTGTGTGTGTGTGTGTGTGTTTTGATATTAATCAGAATGGACCACAAAATGATCATCATCAATGGCCGGACTAACCAACTGTAGGGTCCTGGGCCAAAAATGAGCTGCTGGCCCCCCTATTAACCCCCCTGTCTGCTATGTGGACAGGATTATAAAAATAAATACAAGTTAATCTAGTAATAGGCACCATGTAAGTGCAATATCAAATGAAAAATCTTAGGTCTTAATATAGATTTTTGACACAGGATCACTCTTCAACATGGGGCCTTGAGACCAGGGGAGGCCAAAGTGAAACCAGAACCTCAAAGTTCAGTTCCAGATGTAGGAAAACCTCAATTAAAATCTCGTTGACATTTGTAACAATTCTAATAATTAAAAATACAGTCTGTGGACAGAGTCTTGTAATTAATTAGTAGGTTGTAGGACTCGTTCATGTGTTTAAATAAGGACAATAGCCTTTTGAAAAAGTATCTGATATCGTTGTCAATTGCTAGCTGGTAGAGAATATTTTAAGACTTGTAAGACTCATAGTTTATTCCAGTGACTTTATATAAAGATTGATGATGTGTCTCCACTTCCTCTTACTGCACAAAAATTAAGCCAAAATATCGCGAATACTGACGCAACCATCGTGCACTTGTAATTTCATTTGGAGCCAGAGTCGACGCGGTAACGATCATCACAATATCAAGTGCCAGCCAACCTATTGCGAGCAGCACCATTGCTTGCCAGCACACAGATTTGCACACAACTGTCGATCATGACATCACAAACCCCCTTTTTATCAGGTCTACATCAAATGCTGCGTTCTAATGGCGTGTGTTTACCGTATTCACGAGAACAGTCCATGAACGCCACCCCTGTCGTGCTATTCATGACCTCATAAGTGGAATTATTCGGAGAGATCCTAGTTCACAAGTTCATGTTCACGATTTCCCATGTCGTTCCATTTGAACACAGCAGAATAACTAGTTTTAACCAAACTTATCAGAAAAATGAACACTGAACATATCAGCGTGATAAGAACTGCCTAAAATGACAGAAACCATCTTTGGGAAAATTTTATTTGACGTTTACCTTGATCTTTATAGTTTGGCCCATGTCCCATCTGCTAACATGAGGGGTAGAGGTTTATGACCTATACTTCAGCCAACCACCAGGGAGTGATGGAGGAGCTGTCATGTCGTCTATCTTTATCATACAGCCAATAGTATATTCTTATAAATGATTCATACCTGAAGATAATAAATAGTTTGAGCTACCAGGGGGTAGACATTATTTTATTTATTTATTTATCTGGGCTTGGTTAGGATGGGGTTTGTATATTTAATATCTAAGACTGCTGTTTATTTATCTATATTAATGGTTGCAAATAAGTTTGGGATAGTTTTCTGTTTAAATGAAACATGAATACTGAGAGGGGGGCCAGGATTATATAAGTTTACACTCTGTTGATACTTTGTTTTTATTCATTCTTTCATATATGTATTTATATATTTCTTTCTGTTCTTTCCCATCTTACAGATCCTGGGCCCATGTTGGATTAAATGTTTAGCTACATCTGTTTGTTTATTTGTGAATATTTGGACTGTCATTGTAAATGAATGCAAAATGGAATAGGCAACTGTGCACAGCAAACCATTCACCAATAAAGGCAGAATATAGACATTATGTTGTTGATCCTGCTTCTTTTTAAATGTACACTGTTTTTAAGTTATAATTATAATCCCCTGTCTGTCTCTGAGCTGCCTCACATGTAGAGGAGAGGGCACAGTGATGTCTAAAGAAGATGGTGATGATGTTGAGCTGTGCTCTCTTGCAGCCGCAGCGCCACCTGCTGCACCACAGAGGAACTGAGCTTTTCTCTTTGAGCTGCTTTATAGAAAGCGCCCATGCAGCACTGGCACTGAGCCCTGCCAATGAGTCAGCGTCACAGCAGAGCTGCAGGTCAATCGTTTCTGATGATGATTATCAATGCATTTACATCTCACTGAATGATGCAGGCTGCATGTTTTTCAGTATCTTAATTTCTAGTCTGGAGCTAATTTGTTGCTAAAGAAACCATGGATCAGTTTCGGGGTTTATTTGCTAAACTGGATCAAAATAAGGATGGGTTCATATCAGTGTCGGAGCTTCACAACGAAATGAAGAAATATGGGATCCTCTCAGCGGATGGAAAGGTCCAGGTAATATTCTTATTGTCTTTGTTTTGTATACTGTATGTGCCGGGCTCTAATTTCATTCATGCATTCATCACAAACCTGCTAACTGAAGAGGTTTTTGTCTTCTCCTAGAATATCATTGACTCTTATGACAAAGACAAAGATGGCCTGTTGGATTATAAAGAATTCCTCAGCTACATGATGGACAGAGAAAAGAAATGGAAAATTTACTTTCATGACCTTGACAAGAACAAGTGTGGTGAGTGGTCAGAGACTTACCTCCTAGAGAATGTTTTATTTATCAAGGAAATATAAGGAAGTGCTACAAAGTGCAGTAGCTTTACTGAATAGGCCTACATACTGTAACACTATGTGATGATTTTTTAATATGGTTTATAATATAGTTACATTTCCTGTTTGATCTCCTTTAGTTAGCATGCTGTGTGTTTACTACTCTTGTAGAAGATGGGTACTCCCACCTGTACATATTCTTCATAGACTCTACCATAAATATGAATTCTTTTACAATAAAATGTATTTTCAAGGTCAGACAGGAAAGACTAGGCCTACTTGTTTGTGGTACACAGTAGACAATAGGACACTAAACAGCACTGCAGGCTGTGACCCTTGCACTCAGTTTACACTATCACTTCTCAGAAATATGATAACTACAAGAGCAGTTCCAGTTCCTGTTTGTAATCATTTGCATTTCTTCTCTGATCAGGAGTGATTGACCAGGACGACATCATATGTTTGTTTAAGGAGTTAGGAGTGGTCATATCAAAGCCGAATGCAAAAAAAATAATTCAAATGTAAGATTTGTTTTTTTGCCCACTACCTCATGGATTCATTGTTGTATTTGAAGAAGTATTTCGTTCATGTGTAATATAAACTCTTTACTTTTGTAGTACTGGGTTCAGCTGAGTTTAGAATACACTGAAGCACATATTCACACTCACACTGCCCTTATATCACTGTACAATAAAGTGCACTAATGATATAGTGGCTTGATAAGTTATCACAGATTACTTTATAAATGGTTATACATCTATTCATGCTCCCTGATCAGTAATTTACACCACAATACAAGTAAAACAAGTTTGAATAACCAGAGGTGTGGATATAAATTATGACTTGGATTCGAGTTAGACTCAAGTCAAAAATTTGATGACTTGCAACTTGACTTGGACTTACACGCCAGGGACTTGTAACTTCACTTGGACTTGACTCTTTTGACTTGAAAATCCTTGATACCTTCCCCCAAGCCCAAAATGTAAAAGTATGTTATTTAAAAAGTGTGTGCCACGGATCAACTCTTTTCCCCTTAATTAACAAAGATGCAACTTCCAGTAAACTTAATGGAACAAATAAATAACAATGTACAAAAATCATTCATGAATTTTGTACATTTAATATATTATTACTCTGTTATTAAAATAGCATTACATTTGCTGAAACGCACATTATGACCTGTTTAAAGTTTAAGACTTGGGACTTGACTTGGGACTTAGCTGCCTTGACCTGCGACTTGACTTTGGGACTTGCCTGTCTTGACTTGGAACTTGACTTGGTACTTGTAAGTCTTAAAGTGAGACTTTGCTCTGGACTTCTCAGTCTTGACTCAGGACTAGACTTGGGTCTTGGCTTAGGACTTGTCAGCCTTGACTTGGGAATTGACTAAGGACTTGACCGTCTTGACTTGGGTCTTGATTTAGGACTTACTTGTCTTGACTTGAGACTTGCCTATCTTGACTTGGGAGTTCACTTAGGATTTACCTGTCTTGACTTGGGATTTGACCTGGGACTTCTCAGTCTTGTCTTGGGACTTACCTGTCTTGACTTGGGACTCGTCAGTCTTGACTCAGGACTTGCCTTGGGACTTGCCTGTCTTGACCTTGGACTTCTCAGTCTTGACTTAGGACTTGACTTGGGACTTTTCAATCTTGACTTGGGACTTGCCTGTCTTGACTTGGGACTTCTCTGTCTTGACTTGGGACTTGCCTGTCTTTACTTTGGACTTGACTTAGGACTTGTGAAGACTAGTGAAAAGACTGGAGACTTGTGACTTGTAAAGCAATGAGTTGGTCCCACCTCTGTGAATGAGCCATCTACGCTGCAGTTAAGAACAGATGGATGGTTTATTCTCCTGAGGTGTTCTCCAGTTTAGACTCACTAACAGGCAAACCTGTGTCTTTCTATATCCTCATGGCCCATTACTGATTAATACTGACATTATCAACAAACTCTCAAACCCTTTATTAATATGCCTTTTTGTAAAGTGATATCAGGATGATGTTTTAGAGGCACTTTGATGACAAAAGCTGATCTATAAGATCAAACAAACCAACACGTATTTATCCACCAGGATGGATAAGGACAGTTCCATGACAGTAGACTGGGGTGAATTCCTGCACCATGTCATCCTCAACCCTGTGGACAACATTGGAGAGCTGGTGTCGTCATGGAAACACAATCTGGTAAGATCTTCTGGCAGCGTCACAGCCGTGTTTCTTTTGATGATGGTGTGCAGAAAACAATGACACATCCACTTAAGCATGAGCAATAACAGAATGATTAAAGGATGATGAATGTAATTGCTCATTTCGTCCTTCTGTAGGTTTTCGATGTGGGTGAGAGCCGAGCAATGCCTATTGAGTTCCCCGAGGAGGCGTCAGGTTTTGGTGCGTGGAGGACGTTTGTTCTGGCAGCAGGACTGGCAGATGCTGTATCCCGAACTGTGACAGCCCCAATCGACCGCCTTAAGACCCAGCTCCAGGTCAGCTCCACTCTCAGGTGCTGCTTTGTTACTGAGATGCATGGGTGGATGTATTCGGCTTTTCATGAGCCACACATTTATGAATGTGTGTACCCAAAAAGGTGTTACTTGCAACACTAGAACAGTAAATCAGACTAATCTGATATGCAGAAACAACACCTAAGATAACACCTCCTAGCATGTATGACAGTGACGCAACTGTTGTAATAGTTGACAACTTTAATTTTCTTCTTGTAAACATCACTTTGGGTATGAATACATGAAATCCATGGAAGCACAATGAGCTTTGGGATACAGACCATCTCACTTCAACTTCCTGTGAGATAGCGGAAGTAGCAGTAAGCTAGTTAGTCCCAGAGACTGTCTGGGGTTAGTCCCAGTGGCTACTCTTGGTGGCTAACTGCTAACGCTGGTTCTTTTTGAAAGTAATTTGCCTTCAGTTTAGCAAATACTGACTGATGATGAATGATGATTTTTTTTTTTAACAAATATTTAACTAATATTAACTTAGCATTTTCTAAAATGTCTTTGCGGAGCTCTGGTACCTGTTGCACTGTCTGTGTCTGTAACGACTAACAACCAGTCTGACTTCATTCTCAACCTACATTAGAAAATTTCTCGTTCCAAAATAAACTCACCAACAAACCTTGAAGTATGTATTTATTCATTACGTCTGAGAATGTGTTACTGATTTACCGTACTTCCTTTATATCATAGAAAAAAATGAATGCCAAAAGTTATTTATTTTACTGCTAATTTATATTACTATTACTGAAGTCTGCTGCTAAATTCAGCATCACATTTCGCTCAGAGCTACAGTTAATCCTGAATTATGTTAAATGTTTGCCGAATGTGTTAGTATCTCTTAATAAGACATCAGAAATCATCTTTAGGGGGCATCGGTGGCTTAGTGGTAGAGCAGGCGCCCATTTACAAGGCCGTTGCCGCAGCGGCCCGGGTTCGACTCCAGCTTGTGGCCCTTTGCTGCATGTCACTCCCTCTCGCTCTCTCTCGCTCTCTCTCTCGCTCTCTCTCTCTCTCTCTCCCCCCTTCACACTTGTCTGTCCTATCAAATAAAGTAAAAAATGCCCCCAAAAATATCTTAAAAAAAAAAAAGAAATCATCTTTAGAAGGAGCAGCTGTTTACCTAAGCTAGCTCAGGCCATGTTAAAGTTAGCAATATTTTAATGGAACAAGGCAAGCTAATTGCTAGCTTGCGCAGTTGAAAACACACAAAGCTTTGAGATGGCTGTCAGAGATGGCAGAGGTATGATCACATAATCCCGTTTGAGCTATAACAGGTGGTGCGTTCCACGTTTTATTTCCCAGTTGTGCTGGGAAAGAAGAATAGTGTACTGAAACAAACTTTTACCATTGGAAATTGCCGGTTTTGGTTCAGTGCCTGAAGTTGCATCCATCATTCATGCAAGGTGTCATGGGGGCTTGGAATAAGGCGGATACTTATTTGGCTTGGTAATATAACTGAGAAAATGTGAGAACAGTGCAAAGCACAATAAAATATTAACAGATTAGATATTAAATGCTCCTCCAGAGACATTAACCCCATAGACCCATTCTTCTCTTTTTAGGGGGCAAGGGATCTTTAGGGGAGGTAGCAGGTCAACAGTGCCACATGGAAGTGGTCTACATCATGTGAAAGCAGGGGACCTTTGATGCTGTTGAAAGCTCCGAATACATGTAATTGGTCCTTTGAGCTCATAATATTGTGTTACATATACTGCTCTGAAAGGTCGACAATGAACTTCCGTGGTTAGACCCGCATGAAGTTGTTGAATGTCTTTGGAGGAGCATTAAACATCTGATCTGATGTTCTTTCATGTGGTTTTCCATGCCAGACAAACACAGCTCAAACTGCAAAGACTGAAAACTTGCGTCTTGATCCATGTCATAAAGTGCTGAACCTGTATTACTGTGTGGTGTCAGTGATTAAAGATAACCTGTTATCAGCTAGCCTACCTTGTTTTACATAATTTGCCTTTTGCTGATACTGGAAGAGCATTCAGTTCACAGTTTATTGCATAGAGCCAAACATTTACATGTAAGATTTACATGTATGAGAAAGAGGCCGGTCAAAGGGTTCATAAGTTTCGTCACATGTTTTATGTGCTGTTGTCTCGCAGCTGCTGGCATTCAGTGTTTCTCAACGTTGTATTTTATGCATCATAAGTATCCCTGAGAACGAGCTCAGTCTATGAAACATATGTTTCTCTGTAGATGACACAAGAGATTGACAGCAGTATCTTACAATTATTAGTCTCTGTTTTGTTTTATACTGTTGCTCTAAAAAAATGACACCTTGTTATTGTGTTATCAACAAATACTTTTCAGGAAGCATCATCACCTTGTTGCACATTTATTGTATCTGTCTATGAAGGTGATTCATGTGAAACTCTTCCCTGTGTGTTCTGTAGGTTCATGGATCCAAGGCCTTCTCCCAAGGCTTACAGGAGATGAGAGCAGGTGGTCTGCGGTCAATGTGGCAAGGCAACGCTGTCAACGTGCTGAAGGGAACACCGCAGTCAACACTACAATGTCTTATCTACGCCCAGGTGAGGCAAACAACAGCAGGTCGACTCTGTGGTGTGAATTATTCATGCATCAGTTTCCTGTTTCTAACTGACAAGCTTCTCTACTTTGTCCAGATGAAGGTGTACACCCAAAACAGAACCCAGGAGACTCTGACAGTGCAGCAGCGTTTCGGCCTGGGTTGTGTGTCTGGTGCTGTCGCTCATGCTGCCTTCTACCCTTTAGAGGTATTAGAGATCAGTGGCAGGTCTGAGTGCTTTAACATTTCTGTCCTGTCCTATGTTTTGATATAACAGCTTTACATCAACATTGAAATGTCGTGTCATTGTCAGTTTAATCATGAGTCCTTGGTTTAATTTTTGCAAACAAATGAAAATACTGTGGCGATAATTGTGTAGCATCTAACAGTTAAAAAATATAATGCACTTGGGTGCTTTAGGCAATCATCAGTTTTGGGGTACATGTACTTTACTAGTACTAGTATAAAATATACAGTACAGGCCAAAAGTTTGGACAAACCTACTCATTCAATGCGTTTTCTTTATTTTCATGACTATTTACATTGTAGATTCTCACTGAAGGCATCAAAACTATGAATGAACACATGTGGAGTTATGTACTTAACAAAAAAAGGTGAAATAACTGAAAACATGTTTTATATTCTAGTTTCTTCAAAATAGCCACCCTTTGCTCTGATTACTGCTTTGCACACTCTTGGCATTCTCTCCATGAGCTTCAAGAGGTAGTCACCTGAAATGGTTTCCACTTCACAGGTGTGCCTTATCAGGGTTAATTAGTGGAATTTCTTGCTTTATCAATGGGGTTGGGACCATCAGTTGTGTTGTGCAGAAGTCAGGTTAATACACAGCCGACAGCCCTATTGGACAACTGTTAAAATTTATATTATGGCAAGAACCAATCAGCTAACTAAAGAAAAACGAGTGGCCATCATTACTTTAAGAAATGAAGGTCAGTCAGTCCCGAAAATTGCAAAAACTTTAAATGTGTCCCCAAGTGGAGTCGCAAAAACCATCAAGCGCTACAACGAAACTGGCACGGGAAGACCAAGAGTCACCTCTGCTTCTGAGGATAAGTTCATCCGAGTCACCAGCCTCAGAAATCGCAAGTTAACAGCAGCTCAGATCAGAGACCAGATGAATGCCACACAGAGTTCTAGCAGCAGACCCATCTCTAGAACAACTGTTAAGAGGAGACTGCAAGAATCAGGCCTTCATGGTCAAATAGCTGCTAGGAAACCACTGCTAAGGAGAGGCAACAAGCAGAAGAGATTTGTTTGGGCCAAGAAACACAAGGAATGGACATTAGACCAGTGGAAATCTGTGCTTTGGTCTGATGAGTCCAAATTTGAGATCTTTGGTTCCAGCCGCCGTGTCTTTGTGAGACGCAGAAAAGGTGAACGGATGGATTCCACATGCCTGGTTCCCACTGTGAAGCATGGAGGAGGAGGTGTGATGGTGTGGGGGTGTTTTGCTGGTGACACTGTTGGGGATTTATTCAAAATTGAAGGCACACTGAACCAGCATGGCTACCACAGCATCCTGCAGCGACATGCCATCCCATCCGGTTTGCATTTAGTTGGACGATCATTTATTTTTCAACAGGACAATGACCCCAAACACACCTCCAGGCTGTGTAAGGGCTATTTGACCAAGAAGGAGAGTGATGGAGTGCTGCGGCAGATGACCTGGCCTCCACAGTCACCGGACCTGAACCCAATCCAGATGGTTTGGAGTGAGCTGGACCGCAGAGTGAAGGCAAAGGGGCCAACAAGTGCTAAACACCTCTGGGAACTCCTTCAAGACTTGGAAAACCATTTCAGGTGACTACCTCTTGAAGCTCATGGAGAGAATGCCAAGAGTGTGCAAAGCAGTAATCAGAGCAAAGGGTGGCTATTTTGAAGAAACTAGAATATAAAACATGTTTTCAGTTATTTCACCTTTTTTTGTTAAGTACATAACTCCACATGTGTTCATTCATAGTTTTGATGCCTTCAGTGAGAATCTACAATGTAAATAGTCATGAAAATAAAGAAAACGCATTGAATGAGAAGGTGTGTCCAAACTTTTGGCCTGTACTGTATATCAGCCAATAAATCATGATATGCTATTATAGATTATGATGAGATGACAAATGAGATTCACCTTAACCAGATGCAAAATTAAGATTGTAATATTAAACATTATTCTGAAACATAATTTTGCTTAATGAGTACTTTTACTTTTGGTACTTTAAGTATATTTTATACAAGGGCCTAAGTTGAGTTTCAACACTGGGGGTCCTCTCCCAATTCTGAGCATCAAGCATCCACATGTGAGGGGGACCAGTCCCCTGAGTCCACCCTGAAATCTATACCTATATTTTTGATGCTAATACTTCTGTACTTTTACTGAAGTAAATTTTAAATACAGGTCTTTTACTTGCAACAGAGGATTTTTTTTTTACACCGTAGTATTACTACTTTTACTTATGTAAAAGATCTGAGTACTTCTTCCACCACTCTTGGGCTACAATAATGTGTACAAAGAGATGGAAAAAAATCTGCACACTGCTATCTTGAAGCCTTATTCATGGGCACAAACATTTAATATATAATAAGAAAAGAATTGGTAAAAATGTTAACTTTCACTTAATTGGAGAGGTGAAACAAGAGGTGAATATAGGATTTACATTCCCTTTTGCTGATGTCACATACTTCCATGTACTCTCATCACAGGATACTGAAATTTTTAGTTACCTTTGTGACACCCACTCCTTTTTAAGTGCCATGAAGCAGTTTCCCCAAACAATGGCATCCCAACTGCTGTTTAACTGAGAGTCAATCAACACATCAATAGCTCTGGTCCTTACAAGCAAAATGGGCCATCATGCTCACTTTTAACCCCTCCTTGTCTGTTATTATTGTAGTAACACAGTTATGGTAATGCAAGTATCATGTTAGCATCAGTGTTTGGGTGTGTCCCATTTTCCATAATGAGGAAGGGGGGTGTAAAAAGTCTCCAGAAGTCTGATAAAATGCAATTAGCGACATTTTTTTAGGCAAGCCTAAATTCTCCATATATATACACATGTAGAATTCAAAAATCTTGAACAAATTATTCACATCAAATACATCTTTAGTTTCACACGGTCCTGGTTAAAATAAAAAAGTGATACATTTTTTTAATAGAAAATGTTAAGAATGAAACTCCTCATCTGTAAAAAAGTATTTCCTAGTATGGAACCCCTAAAATCCCAAAAGATAATTATGTTTGTGCATCAATGGAGTTATTTTTCAGTAACCTTCATTTGCATTTCTCCTTTACAGGTGCTGAAGGTGAGGCTGAATCTGCAACAAGCTGGCACCTACCAAGGTGTTGTGACATGCGCCCGATCTATTTATACACACGAGTCTTTATCCTCCTTTTACAGAGGATTCAAGCCGAGCATCCTCTGTATGATTCCCTACGCAGGTGTGGAGTGTGCAGTTCATCAGGTAAGACAGAACAGCACTCAGAAATCAAACATGTTCATCTCACAGATTTTAGATATCCCTAACTATTTGCTTCATATTTGCAGTCAATCATGAACTGGGCGAAGAGTGATCCAGCCTACAACAGTGACTCCAAACTGTTTTTCTTCAGTTTTGTGGCCTTTGCTTCTGGACAAATGACCAGTTACCCACTGGCAGTGATCCGCACTCAGCAGCAAGCACAAGGTAGATACTATGTTCTGTGACACATTTTGAGATTATTTAAAACTATTTGAGATGTTTTACTCATCGCCATTTTCCTTTTTTTGCAGCTTTCAGTTCAGATTCACGTTCAGCTTCAGGTGTGTTAGAAGGACTCAGAGGGATATATGAAAAACGTGGGATTAGAGGATATTATAATGGAATGGGAGCCAGTTTCGTCAGGGCTATTCCATGTGCTCTGATAAACTACACTTTAACTAGGAAATTTGAAAATCTGGTTTCCTGAGCCGAGTCTTGAGATGTATCAGAGAAGAGGTTGCTTTCTTGGGAACTCGAAGAAAAGAAAAACTCTGGAAAAAGCACTGGAATTCTGGAAAAACTGGGAAAATGTCTGATGACATGCATTATTGTGTGATTTAACCTATAATACCTCTGTAGCTTTTTTAAAAGCTTGAGTTAAGTGAACAGTTTGCCACTGACCAAAAATATGAGACATGCTGAAGTTTTTAATTCCATGCACCTCACTGATGCATGACTTACTTTAAATTCACAATGTGACAAATATATTAATTGCCCACTTGATACTGGGCTGTGTAAATGAGGATGTGTTGAAGTGTGAGCTGAACATTAAAATGTTATTTCATTACAGGGGTCTTGTTCTTATTTTCTATTCATTATCAGTGTTATAAATGTATGTGTTTCTTTGTAATGAGTTTGAACTGAGTGTGTCTACAGGTGTGCCAAACATCAAACATTTTCTTTTTACAAATAAAGGCAGACACTAGATTTTAAAGTGTTATGATAATTGGTAATCACTTATCTATGTGCACAGTTTATAGAAGGGTAGCTAAGTTTGGGAAAAAACATAACATTGTGTGACTGTGAAATTTATTTTAAAATTTGTAATATCAAGTATTAGAATGAACATAACAAAGCTGTAACGTACAGACTAAGTCAACTCAGTTTTATTTATATAGTGCCAAATCATAACAAAACAAACACTTTTCATTTGGGGTAGATCAAGCACCATACCCTTTATTATAATTTAAGCATAACAATTCACAACTGCAGTCATAGATGCAATACATTACTAACTACTTTTTATTACAGAATTTGCTACAAAAGGGTATCAGCCTCCGATAAAGACAAGAAATTCTATACAAGGTGGGAAAGTAAATAAGCATATTTACTAGAGTGATGTACTTAAATACAAATTAGAGGTACATGTAGGTTACTTAACTAGAGGTCAGGAGGGAAATGTACTTTATTTATTTGACTAAAGGTTTTCATGCAATGCACAGCCCAGATTGTAACAATCTACAATATTCAAAGATCTGTATTGTTATTATAATCCAGTAATATAGCCTGTCTGACAGGAACAATTCTGCCTGTATTTGCTTTTATGTACAATATTACTAAGTACACTTTTCAAGTACTGTACTTCAGCACAATTTTGAGGTACTTGAACTTTACTTGAGTATTTGTTATATTTCAAGTCCACTACAGTGAAGAGGGGAATGTACTTTTTTACTGCACTACATTCATTTGACACCTCTTTTTCTCAAATTAGTCACTTTGTAGATTCAGATTTATTATACAAAATATATCAACAAATAAATAATCATAGGTTATTATTATTATTATTATTATTATTATTATTATTATTATGGGTTAAGATGAAGCTTTGTTGATCCGTTGGTAATGTCGTGAAATCGTAGTCAGATTGCAAACTAAAACCTTTGGATAGCAGCGTAAACAAGCATGTCTGTTATCGCGAGAGGACATTTGACCGCGAGTTTTCCCGTCCAGATCCCGAGAATGTAACCGGCCATCTTGTTGCGCCGAGGAGGAGAAGAGCAGCAGATATGGCTGACTACAGCAGCGTGGCTCCCCCGTCCTCTAACGCCGGTGGCGGAATGAACGACGCTTTTAAAGATGCTTTACAGCGAGCAAGACAGGTGAGAAGACCTATGGATGAATTAAGTGTAAGAGTAACTCCGCAAAAAACGAGTTTAGCTGTTTTTTTCTTCCGCCGTTAACACACGGCAGCACGGCGGGCTATGCTAAGCTAACGATGACTAGCTAATGTTACGCCACACGGCAAAAACGAGAACAGATGTGAAAGCAAAAGTGACTATAGTCGAATGTACAGAAAGCATTAGACAGATATAATCAGTCACTGTAAATACATGCTTTGTAGGTTTAACGGTATAACATAATTATTTTAAGTAAGAATGTATTCTCGTTTCTTTGTTGGCTCAGACTTCCGGACTGAAGTGAAGGCCGCAGCCAGCGTGCCCATCCAAACGCGTCAAACACGACCAGCCAAGGAATCATCTTAAATTGTCGTTTTCTTTTTATTTTGTGTTTCAGATCGCAGCGAAGATCGGTGGCGATGGCGTTGCGGCACCCCCATCAAACGAATTTGGCTACGGGGGCCAGAAAAGGCCCCTGGAGGACGCTGGTGGGTATTTTCCCATGCCTAACCTGAATATCGGTCAGTGGCTCAAATCGATTCAATGCAAGTCTTGATAGTTAATGCTTGCCTGTATGTTTTTAGCAGAGTTGTGTTTACTTAGACATGTTCTTAACTCAACTACATCTAAAGTGATATTGTTTTTATGTAAATGTGTATAATCATTAATAAATCTAACATGTCCTATATTTCTACTAACCATATTTAATGTTATGTCAATGTTTTTTCTCTTATGAAGCCAATGCAGTATGTTGGTTATTGCATGTGTCGAGAGTTGGATAATATTTTCACTGTCTTCACAGCTGTTTCAAATCAATACCTTGTAGCGATGAAATTGTGTTAATATTTGGGGAACTAACGTGATCTTATGATTTGATGACAAAATCTCTGGGTGGGTGATGGGAATTTTGAGAGTCCTTATACTTTCTGAGCAGGTTGGGTCGTTGTTGGTTTCTGCTTTGCTTTGCTAAAACAGCCTTAAGTAAATATTTAGAAATTTGCATCATGAGCTCTGAGTTTCCAGTTCATTAGGTACACTTAAGCAAAAAGAAATGAAGTCTAAAACAGCAATCCTGCAATATATCCTACATTCATGAAAGTCGTAATGCCAAATCAAACTTAAAACCACATATAACTTCAAACTAAAGCATGACCAAGATAATCTTCAGGAGGTATGATTTATTGCACGACTGTTGAATTGGACTGCATTGATTTTCACCTTGTAAACCTGCAACTGAAAGTATATTCCACCTCTGTATGGTTGGTGGTGGCTGTGCAGGCCTCTCCTGTTTATCCTGACTGTTTAAATTTCAGGCAGTGTTGATAAGCCACTTTAAGATTGTAGAACACTTTTGGTAATGTGATGATGGGTATAATGATAGATACTCATACTGGTTACTATGTTATGTTGTCGCAGACCAACCAGAGACGAAGAAAGTGGCAACTAATGATGGTAAGTGACCTGGTGGTGTAGTTGTTAATATATGTGGCTGTAATTTGTGATGATTCCCTGCTTAAAGTAATTGGCAGAGAAATTAGCATGAATTGAAAATTTGTTATATGTGCTTAACTTGTTTTTCTTGTATATTTCTACTCTTAATTTACTGTAATTTCTCTTTCTGCAGCCTTTTCAGGAATGGGAGGAATGGGTGGCCCCCCAAGGTAGATACTAGAATTGAAATTAAAATATTTTTGTGTCGCATATCAAACACATTTGGCCACTTATTACAAAGCTAATGTTGATTTGCTCTGTTATTCCAGGTCAATTTCAGAGGAATTCAAGGTTCCAGATGGAATGGTTGGATTCAGTAAGTTTTTAAGAGAATAAACAAAGAAAGCAGTTCAGTCTTGTTGAGGTTGAATATTCTGAGGTAACACACTTTTTCCCCTCTAGTTATTGGAAGAGGAGGTGAACAGATATCTCGCCTGCAGCAGGAGTCTGGATGTAAAATACAGATTGCACCTGGTAAGTTTAGATCTGTCATCTGTATATCTTTGTTATACCAAGACATGATGTTTTGGTTATTCTCGCAAGATTTGTGTTAACTGCGTTGTCTCTGTGATGTAGACAGTGGAGGAATGCCTGACAGGTCGGTGACATTAACAGGAGGGCCAGAATCCATCCAGTGAGTAAACATCTGCTTTCATTCAGTGGTCTCCTTCATTAAAAGTCTTTGTGTGAGGTCCAGGTCAGGGATTTCATGATGTATATGATGGTCATTATTCTCTCATCAGGGCTGCAAAGAGGTTACTAACAGAAATAGTTGAGAAGGGGCGTCCGGCTCCAGCATTCAACCACAATGACGGCCCAGGAATGACTGTCCAGGAGATTATGGTCCCTGCCTCGAAAGCTGGACTCGTCATTGGCAAGGGAGGAGAAACCATCAAAAGCCTTCAGGTGAGTGTCCAGTAATTTCCAGAGTGATAGTGGCCACAATCACTGCCTTTAAGCAGGGTACAGGGTACACATTTGGCACAGAGCCACCCTGATGGCATGTTTTTTGTTGTTCTTTTCTCAATGTAGGAAAGAGCTGGAGTGAAGATGGTCATGATCCAAGACGGACCCCAAAACACAGGTGCAGACAAGCCACTCCGTATTTCCGGAGAACCTTTTAAAGTTCAGGTGAGTCCTTGTCTATGTGACCAGTGCACTCACGACATTATAGAGTTGTTCTTTTTTCCATTAATTACATATAAGTAAATCCATGACCCTTAACATCCCTCATTTGTCTCCATGGAGACAGTGGAGTAGTCTATAATGAGATGTGCTTTCTTTTCTCTTCAGCAAGCCAAAGAGATGGTGATGGAGCTGATCAGAGATCAAGGCTTCAGGGAGCAGAGGGGCGAATATGGTTCACGAGTTGGAGGAGGCGGTGGAGGAGGAGACAGCTTAGATGTGAGTGGAATAATTGATCTCATTTATCCTGTTGAATATGAGGAGTTGAATCAGTTTTTTAACTTTGGTTATATTTTTGTCATGTAGGTTCCCGTCCCTCGGTTTGCAGTGGGAATTGTTATTGGCAGAAATGGAGAGATGATCAAGAAAATACAGAATGACACTGGTGTCCGGATTCAGTTTAAACCAGGTGAGTGATTAAGAAAAATAACTGAGAAACAACCATGGTCTAAAGCCATTCCATGTCATTTGGACATAGTTAAAAATGTGTATGGTCCATGATGAAAACTCATGCACCACGCTGAGAAGCTGATGTATAACCCTAACCCTAACCTTGTCTGAGACCTGAACACAGAGCTAAGTGATTTTATCCCAGCAAGATAAGCTCTGTCTGGATAGTCTCTCATCACCTTATTTTCCTCCTTCCAGATGACGGCAGCACACCAGACAGGATAGCACAGATCATGGGCCCCCCTGACCAGGCTCAGCATGCGGCAGAAATTATCTCTGATCTTCTGAGGAGCGTCCAGGCCGGTGGGCCTCCAGGACATGGCGGTGGAAGAGGTCGTGGTCGTGGGCAGGGGAACTGGAACATGGGCCCCCCTGGTGGCCTGCAGGAGTTTACCTTCACTGTCCCAACCATGAAGACTGGCCTCATCATCGGAAAAGGCAAGTCACCCCTTAACAGTATTAAGTTTGACATATCTGGTCAAAGGTTTAAAATACACAGACTTCACGCCTTTTGGAGACTTATGATACACAAACAAAATGCTGGTAAAAGGAGAAACATGTTGCACATGTTTTTAATCAGGGGTGATCTTGACCAGTCCTCCACGGTCCTCTTGTGGGTTCTCGAATTCCTTCTAAATAAATGTTTTTGGCTGTTGTGGTTAATGTTTGTCTCTGAACTCTTCAGGTGGTGAGACAATCAAGGGCATCAGCCAGCAATCTGGAGCCAGAATCGAGCTGCAGAGGAACCCTCCACCCAACGCAGATCCCAACATCAAAATGTTCACAGTTCGGGGCTCTCCTCAGCAGATCGACTATGCCCGGCAGCTGGTAGAAGAGAAAATTGGGGTAAGACGCTAAGAGTTTGAACGTCCTGTGGAGACAGTTGTTTCTTGTAAGTTTGTCTACTGACCAGGATGTGTGTCTATGTTTTCAGGGACCCGTCACTCCAATGGGTGGCCCGCACGGTCCCCCTGGTCCACACGGAGGGCCAGGCCCACATGGTCCTCCTGGACCACCGGGACCCCCTGGTGCTCCCATGGGTCCATACAACCCTGGACCATACAACCAGGGACCTCCAGGACCACAGTAAGTACAGTGGAAATTTGATTTACTCCTTCTGTGAAGCTGATAACATGCATACTTGGACACAGATGAAAGTCTGGAAAGTTGATGGTTATTTATTTTTCTTTCATTAGCGGTCCACCAGCGCCTTACCAGCCTCAGGGATGGGGCAACGGCTACCCACACTGGCAACAAGGACAACCTGATCCAAGTGAGTACCTGCTTATCAATACATTTAATGTTTGACTGAAATTAAAAGTTAATCATGCTTATCATCTTGCACAGTCAGTTACTGAGATCCAATGGACAGCTGAGACTGTATGTTTATAGCTTTTTATTTTGGCTGTCGTTTGCTAACAAAACTTATTTTGTTCAGATAAAGCAGCAGCTGATGCCAACGCAGCAGCGTGGGCAGCCTACTACGCTCAGTACAGCCAGCAGCCACAGGCTCCCATGACCCCGACAAGTGGGGCTCCAGGCACGACTCAAACCAACGGCCAAGGTGACTGACGTGTTTCTCGCTAAGCAGTGTCTGTGCGTCTAGAAGAAGCAGAAACTGTTGGGACAGGAGTAGAGCAGTGTAGTTTACTAGCTTTACTTTAGTAGTGTCTGTGCTCACGTCCTCAGGGTGTCACTAACGGGAAACAAATTGGTTTGGTTCCACCTTTTTAAAATGCCTTTGCTTTTTGCAGAGCAGCTTTAAAAAAAACTTTTCCTTTTATATTACCCCAGGGACAGGATAGTTTTCCTCCACCATCCCTAGGCTGACAGACCCGACCCAGGCAGGTGGAGGACAAACTGCTGAGAATGATTCACTAATTACAAGTTACCGTTTTTTTTAACAGGTGACCCACAGGCTGCAGGTCAGAGTGGACAGGCAGATTACTCCAAGGCCTGGGAGGAATATTACAAGAAAATGGGTATACGAACGTAGTTTCAGTGTACACCTATTAACACAAGACAGTCTAAACAGCGACGGGGCATTCAATCGGCTTCTTTTTCAGGTCTGGGTATTTGTCAGTACTGCTGGCCTGCTGTGGAGCGTTTTCAGTGTGCCTCCACTTGGTTTGACATTTGATCCCTGTGCTGTTTAGACTGAAACACTCTTGACTATCTACAGGACTGAGCTGTGGACACAGAACCACCTTTTTCTGAGCTTAGAGTAGCTTATTTCTTAGACTATCTTACGTCTTTACCAAAACTGATGGCAAAGTTCTGCCATGTGTCATGAATGTTTGTACTGCTACTGAATGTGTGTAGAGTTAAATGATGCAACATGTTTGATTTTGTGGGTCATGGATATAAGCCATGTAGGATCAATGTTGTGATGTGAATTATTTAGCTCTTGGATGCATTGACACATTTTTCCTTTCTCTTTGCAGGTCAACAGAGTCAACAACCTCAGGACTACACAAAAGCATGGGAGGAGTATTACAAGAAACAAGGTCAGTACTCCTGTTTATGAAATCAGGCTTTATAGTAAGACCACACTTCATTCATGGAGCATTTTACCTCAAGGCTTTAATTCCAAATTTGATCCCTCAACTAGTGCCACGATGCAAAATTAACAATGAAAGTCAGATATACAGTGTTATGTCAGTTTCATAATATAACATACAACATAGTTGTGAATAACTAATTTTGTATTTTAGTCAAGAAACCGTATACAGGACAATGCAACACAGTTTGCAGTAGCAGTGGGAAAAATGGATTCACCTAAATCCTACTCTTTTACATTTTCTAAATTCTTGAATCAATATCATTCAAACGCAGAGGTGGAAAGAAGGTGCCATTTTTATGGTGGTAATCTATGGGTAACGTGACAATGCTCGCCAGCAAAAGTCAGAGTAAAAGCCAAACCAGATAAACTTGTTTGGCGTGTCACCTTGCTATACTTGTATAGACGCTGAGTCTCTTGGATGCCTGCTGCTAATGGTCCAGCACCTAGTTACTACCTTTTTATAAAGCCTTGTCACACCACATCGTTGTGAAAATACAGGTAGAGGGCAGTCTCTGCAAAAAAAATATCCACTGACACACATCTCAAGTGGGTCGCAAATGATGATTGGCAGGGATTACGTCTGTATGAGCGCGTACATCATCATTATTATTATTATTTTTTTTAATAGAAAAATCCTGCATAGCTTATCCTTAATAGCACCTTTAAGTCACACAGTGCTTTTCAGGAATAAAATTCTTTAAGGACATTTAGGATGTGTATTGTTTTTGGAAACGTGATTTAACTTTTTTCTTGAGGTTTAGTGTTAATAAGTTAATTGCAATACCTGTAGAATTGCAGTAAAATTGCAATATCTATCTGGTTTCTGTTATCGCATCATCCCAGCCCCCAACTTGTAGTGTGCATGAGGCCTATTATTTAATAAGTAGGTGTTCTCCTGGTGTTTGGAGTTAAGTTATATAACAGAAACATAAGTGAAGAAACCGTTTAACTGTGTGATTCATCATCTTCACCTTTAATAGCTGGAAATGGGGGCCTCCCTCCCAAGTAGAGAAAAGAGCAAGTCAAGTCAGGTTCCCTCTGTAGCTCTGACATGATATGTTTTTAATGTTAAAGGGTGGCTGTGGTCCTTTAGCAGCCCTCTGAGGTAGAGTGGCTGCTCTCCCAGCCGCCCAAGATAAAGGCAGAAGGATTCTGTCCCGCCACCCAAAGAACGTGGTGGTGGGTTCGTTCCCCTTCTTACAAATGCTGTCTCAAAAAGAATTTTACCTTAAACTGTGATATGAATTTGTTTGGTAGTTGAAATGAGATTAGTAGCAGTTGAAACTATATCAGGAAGCATGTCAAAGTACTGCATCTCACTGTTTGACTGAAAAGAGAAACTGCTTTAACCTGTTTAACTGTCACACTACAGAAAACTGTCAGGCATATTCATAAGAAGATTCTAATAGCCTGAAGCAGCTGGCCAGTGTTTTGCTCATTTTCCAGATGGTTATTTTTTCCTAACAGCTTCTCACCTTTTACCTTCCAGGTCAAGCAGCCCCTCAGGCCACAGCAGCAGCAGCCGCCTCCCAGCCAGGAGGCCAGCCAGATTACAGCGCTGCCTGGGCTGAGTACTACCGTCAGCAGGCTGCCTATTACGGCACAGGCAACCCTCAGACGATGGGTGCAGCACCACAAGCCCCTCAGGTACACCCCCGATAAGAATCTGCCCTCCACATCCACTGAATACTCAATTTTTTTATGTCCTAACCTCGTTCCCTCCTCAGGCGTTACAGGGCTCCAGTGACTGCCTCAGCTTCATACACTTAACCAAAACGATTTCCTCCCTACACAGGTTTTTTTTTTTTTAGCTTTTTATTTTGGGAAGCTGAGTCCACTGTTTCTGCTGTTAACATGCAATGTATCTTCTATGTATTTCTTCTGCACAGGGCCAGTAATGTGAAGTGGACATAAAGTAAATGCTACATTGTCGAAACAAAATCCTTTGTTAAATGTTTGGATGCAGACGCCTTGATGAAGATCTTAAATTTCCTTGGTTTGAAAGTGTTTCACATAGATGGCAGATTACCCGGCGAACACGTCCTCTTCTTTTTTTTGTTGTTTTTTTGTTGTTTTTTCCTTTTTCTTGTAAATGCTTTGTTTTTAGTGAGGTAATTATACATATGGTCATTCCAGCCCTGTATCTACATTAAATGTGGTTAGAACTCATGTTTATTAAGCTGTAGACATTACCATGTAAATCATCTCAGTTTTAAAATGCTCTTGCCTGTTGTGTTTTTGCAATAAAACAAACTGAAACCTCCTGTGTTGGTAAGTTGGGGTGGTTCAAACAAAAGAGTTAAAAGGAATTTCTGTATGTTTTTGTTTTAAGGGGGGGGGGGGGGGGCAAAGTTTGAAATGTAGGCCATGTGTGGGGGCTTAAATTGTCCAAAATGGTTGACTCAAAGTTGTGCTGTCCTGTCTCTCTCCAACTGTCTATAAGTCTCTTAGATACATAATGTGCGTGCAATGATCCTGAGTGGTTCAGACCAACAAACGTCCTTGTTAATAGACCTTTTTTTGACGCTTGTGTTTCCTGACATTGCTCTGACTAAAGCGTTAGACAGATGTTTGTCACAAGAAAGTCGATAGGTTTAATGTACCGTAACTCATGCATTAACTGCGTTGCTGTGGCACTCCTTTTTTAAAAATATTGCCTGGTTTTCTGACATTGTTGAGGTAGTATGCACTGTATTTTGCCTTGATATAGACACTTCCTCCTCCACAGGCAAGGTTAGAAAAGTGGTAAGCAAGTATTTTTCCATAACATGTTCCTCAGAAAACGTGGTTGCAAGAATGTTGCCTATTTTTAGTGTTATATATATTCTTTTTGTGCTGTTCTTTTTCCAGGACAGTCAGGTAAATTGCCACTGTATCGTAAAATGCATTGAAAAAGTTTTGTCTTGCCCTTTTCAAATTGCGAACTAACTCAAATGTATAAATTTGTTTTTTCAAAAGAATGTTTTTTTAATATAAAAACATTGCAAAAATCGCCTTTTTTGCTGTCCCCATTCTGTTAGTGTTTATCCAAAATAAGAACATAGATGTTGTAGGGTCGGGGGTGGCTAAGCAGTCTTCATCCATCAGTTGAGCCCTCGTATACTGTAAGTACAAAACTGTGACTGACTTGAGACATAAACGCTTTTTTTTTTTTTTTATGATTTATAAGCTGCAAACGTAGTTTTTTTGTGAATTATTGCAATTTTCCTCATGTCTCTGGGTAAGTATGAAATGTTCTGAGGAGAGGAATAGTACGTTAGATTCTTGTACCACATGTTTCTGAGACTTATCTCCCCTTGTGTGACTCCACATCATTCACTTTGAAACTTCACAGTATGCTGATACTCTGTAGATTGTTAGACTGTGTAGGTAGCATTTCAGTGCCAGTTGGATTTCTGAACTGAGGGATTGAATGTCCGCTTTCTGTTACACTGTCGGTAGGAACTGTTTTTAAGGATGCCCATGTGGATTTATTGCGTTCTGAATACCTGACCTGCCAAGTGCCATTGTGTAGTTGAGACTATCATGTTTTTAAAATGCCATTTATTGCAACATATTGCTTAGTAAAAAAAGTCCTACTGCATAACTCGAGTGTAGCATGCTTAGGTTTCTGCTGTTATTACTTTACTGTCCTTATATGAGCATGTGGAATGCTAGTAGTGGAAGTGCTTCTGATTAGCCCAGTATTGAGTATGACATCTTCTGAATGAGCACTGTTGTGAAAGGCTGTTAATTTCAAGCGTTGTTCACTGATGGCAAACAGTGCAATATATCTGATCTTTGCAGTGTCGTCCCAGACCTTGCACCTTAGGTTCTGCTGCAATAACACAGGTAAGCGCAACCTAAGGAAACCAGTGTTTTTGTCCAGTGACATGACCGATTTACATGCAAAGAAATGCTTACCTGTGTCTTTAACATGCCTCAATGCATTTATGCTTAGTCGTTAAAGAAATGTCCAGGATATCTTATGAGTATGAACAGCCGTTTAAGATGATCTGCTTTCATGAATGAACTGCATGATATGAGCTGTATGACTTGTTACATGAAGTTTCAAAAAAAGAAGTGACAGAAAAAGTTGTTGCATAGGCTCACTGAGGAAATGTTACTGTCGTTATGTGCTTAATATTTGATGATAGCCTTATCTTTTGCACCCCGGTAAGTCTGACAGCGACTGTGTATCAATGCTCTAGACAACTTTGACAGTGGTATATCAAAATGCATGCCATGCAAACCTGTTGCCAGAAGTTAGCAATGTGCTCAAGCGCTAGATCAGAACACGGTGGTATACATGATTTTTTTATTATTTCTCTGTCGTGGTGTGAATCTGCCCTCAAGTGCAGTGCAAATCTACTATTGAAACGCTGCTGCCTTCACTTCTTGCTCACAGTGTTGGAGGATGCTGCAAGCTTAGGTCATAGAATCAGGCCCTGTCGTAGTTTGTCCCCAAAAGGAGGAATCCTTTGAGTCAATCCCCACTGCTGAACGTAGACCGTTCAAGAGCTCCAGTGATAAGGTAAAAACAGCAACGCAATGAAATTCAAATTCTGTGATTGCAAAGTGTTGGTCAGATACATGTTTTTCAGCTCGGATCAACTTGTTTTTTTTCTTTTTTAAAACCATGATGCCATAGTGTATTTAGAGTTGATGGTTTCTTAATCGCTTGATTGCCTTCATCAATAACCTTTTAGTTAATAGGAATGTGCTTTAGAAAGTTGGATGAGGACAGGATCTGATGTACTTATGACATGCACTGTTATACTGACAGTAAAATTTGGGGGTTATCAGTTACAAATCACTTCTCTGTAGTTAACGGGTCACTTAAATGTTTGAGACTGTGCACTGTACATGTGAGATGCTCAGTGTTTCAACACAGAGTTCGTGGGGGTGTAGAAGACAAAACAAGGAGCATGCCTTAGAGGTAAAAAACAATGGTTTCATGTGCTGTGTATATTATCAAATATATGGGTTTTTGTTTCTCAAATCAACTGTTTGACTTTTTGAAATGTTGCCATGTTCATTAATAAAGTTGTAACAAATGAACTGGACTCATTCACTTGAGTTTTATTTTATATCTGGGAGAACAAACAGCATTTAACGTTAAGTTAAAGAAGAAAACAGGACCAACACATTCTCATTAGTCTTTATTTGCTTAATTTATACACAAAAACAAAGTGAACTCACAAATGTAAAATCCTTTCAGGTGTGATAAATATTCACCTCAAATGACAGTTTAATATTTTCCACAAACCTATCATAGAACAAAACTCGTGGTCATTCCTCCTGTTCATACTGGCTTTAAAAAGATCCCTTCATAATGCGCTGTCAATTAAGTTAAGTCAACAAGACTTCAGCAGTCTGAGTAAGAAAGCAAATGAGAAACATTCAAAGTTTCAGTCCCTTTTTAAAGTGCTACTGTAACCACTGCTGTCATGGAAACTAGGTCTGCAACCAACAACTTACTATAGATCAATACGCTTTTTTTCCCCTCAATAAATCATTTGGTCAGATCAAGTTACTCGGGCCCATGGTGACATGTTCAAATGTCCAGAAACTTGACGTCTAAAGCTTTGAACCGATGAGCTTTTGCTTAAAAAAATCAATAGTTGTAGTTAATAGTTTGACCTCTAAAGGAAGCATCTGTGGAAAGGGGAATTTTGAATCAAAAGACTGACTCTGACTGCTTTGGCTTCATCTGTACTTGAGATACCACCAGGAGGAATGATCACAGACACCAGTAACTCTTTCTGAGTACACAGGGGGCATGTGGATTTAGTTTCAAGATAGGTTCAAATTCATTCAGGTCCATCTTTTTTAAAGGGGAAATCCTGAAAATAACATTTATCCCTCCTAAAATATGTCTAGCATTTCTGCCACATGAACCCCCACTCATGAATATTCCTGCTCAAAGCTTTAATGTTGTGCATGTTCTGTACATGGCAGTGACTGATCAGCAGAGCAGACTATAATATATTTTTAATAACATTCAGTGATGAAGACAAGGCTTGGAATATGTGCAGTGATAGTAAGGCTTCTTGCGTGTTTGCCCGTCATGGATAACTGTTGTGGAACAGCTGTAGGATTATGTAATAGAGTATAATCTTGTGTTTTCTGTCACTGGCAGTGTGATGGGATTAAGGGCCTTGTAGGCTGCATGAGCTGGGTTTCATATAATATATTGCATGACAGTTTTTGAGTCCTTTTTAATATCTTAACATAATATCACCAACACATTTTACATTTCTCAGAGTTCCTTTGTTTGACATTTCCCTGTGCAACATGTGCTTATAACAAAAAGTACATTTAATGGTTTTGCATTGTTGACGTCCAGTAGGATGTGGAAATACATCTAATAGATCTCTATCTAATAAAGTTAATATACAACATTGGTATTCATACTGTATGTCTGAAGCTGACACAAATCTATTGCTGCGTACAGGCACAACTATAATTTCTAAAAAATAAATCCTGCATCATTTCAGCTGTATAGTAAAATAAATACTGTAAAATACCCTTTGTCATCACACAAATTGCTCTAAACAGCAATAAATATGCTTTAACTTACACAATGGAATATCTACTGCAAGTTAACACTAAATGCTTCACAGCAAGTTTAAATTACAAATATTATTGCTATGATATTTTATAACGCGCACTGCCATGGCACAGTGAAAAGGGGAGCTGGGGAGGAGGAGGCCACACTGGAGGTAATGATCAAGTGTCAAGGCAAGACAGCTGGTACAGTTTATCCTCAATACAGAGCAATGAGAGCACATTGCATTATGGGAGATGTGATGAGTGGGCGTCAAATGGTTTTTTTAAATCAAAGTTCTTAAATGAGCAGTTCTGTCCAACAGATGGAAGATGAAGATGTGTGCGACCAGACAGTTGGTGTGAACTCACCCTACAATAAAGCTGAGATTTCCATGTGTGTGTTGTGTTTTGGTGACGAGGGTGTGTTACCCTGTCTCTCACTGCACTCGAGCCTCCAGCATGGCGCTGGGCACCAGCTGCACCTGCGGAGAGCTGCAGCCGTTGACGTGCCGCAGGGAGTCGGCTCCCAGGTAGGCCACCAACAGTTCAGAGCGCCGGTGCAGCAGGTGGAGCATGTCCTCAGCTAGACTCTCCACAGAGGAATAACGCACTTTGTCCAGGTCAAAAATGTCCTTTAAGAAGTACAGCACCTGATCCTGCAGGAAGAGAGGTGAAGACTGTAAGGACGGGTGCATGAAGGGACGCTTCACCCCAAAATCAAAGAACAAAATCTTTCCTCTTATCAGTTGGGCTATTTATCAGTCAAGATTGTTTTAGTGTGTCCTATCTGGGTACAATGGAAACTTAAGAGATGTGAATTATTTTCTGGTGCTGTGACCAACCTTAAAGAAGCAGCAGAAGTCGTGCAGGGAGCTCTTGGGCCCCAGGAAGCCCCAGGCCAGAACGGGGCTGATTTGTTCACAGACAGCGTAGAAATGCGCGATGAAGCCGTCAGACACCTGAGACAAAGAGCAGAGGTTACTGAAGTGAACTGTCCTGACCACTTGAAAGACAATACAAACAATGACTGTTAGTTGTTATGAGTTGTCTGTGTGACAAAAAAAAACGTAGGGCTTGTTGTCTATGAATTCCTTTACCTGAACAAGGCAACTATCCCTAATAACTGGACCTGAGATAAAAACTGTCATATAGGAGGTAAATCAGTGAGGCTAATATCTACATCGTGTCCTCCAAGAGTTCATAAAAAATATTTTGAACATTATGTTGGACCTTTACCTTCATGTGCTGTCTCTTTTGCTTCATCACTGACCAACAGCTCGAGGCCACCGCCTGTAAAATACACACAGATTAATAATCTACGAGAAGCTCAAATAACCAAAAATTGAACACATCAACTTTAAATTCCCATAAAACAACTAGTAGAGTGCTGTTTGATTCTGCATATTTCATGTAAAAACAGTAAGCTAAGGAGGAGCTTATCGCTGATACTGATTGGCATTTACAGAGCCTAATAGCACTGAATATATGCTATTGGCCCCCACTTGCAAAATTTCACACAGACAGTAGCTACTAGCTCAACACGGAGACAACAGCCTGCTGTCTGTTGTCAAAGACCTCCCACCACCGTCACAGTCTCCTGCAGATTTTACAGACGAAGGAGACAGGATGAAATGGACGAAGACAACATTTCTGGAGTGAGGCCATACATGTTTGAGCCAAGATCAGAAGTAAATGCTGCTGATGGAGCAATGCAGGCTCATCCCTATGATGGAGCTAATGCACTTCACTAGTAGCCATGTATTTATATTATCTGTATTTCACTGAATGTAAAATTAGTACACAAACTCATCAACATCACATCAATCAAGCACATCAACATTTTTTATTGTTTTCCAGGAAATGAAAAACACTAAAATACCTACAAAACAACTTTTTAGTTATTGTTGGGTCAGATACTGGCATAAAACATGTATTTTGATTTCATGTGAACTTTAAAAACAAAAATTGTGACGAAATTGTGAGTCACGTCTGATCACCTCTACCTAGTTACCAAATGAAACTCTCTAAAGTATTTCAAGTGATTACTCACCGTCTCCTTGAAGGAGCTGTTAAGCCAGCGGTTGTTGATCACGTTCTGGATGGAGATCGGTGGATTCTCCAGGTCCTCGAATGAGTCCATCAGGATGAAGTCCAGCACTATATCATAGAAGTTCAAGTGCTTCACCTGGTGAGAGGATGAGATTGAGTATAATGTTGTTGTTTTTTTATATATAAAGAAGAGAGGTTCTCCACTCCTGCTGGTGCCATTTTGTAATTCAGTAAAGTAGCACTCGTACCCCTCGTGTGGCCAGCTCCACCTCTGTGTTTTCCCAGTGCTCTGTGTCCTCCAGGAAGGAGATCATCTCCTCAAACACTTCCTCAAATCTCCTTGGGCTCTAAAAACCGAAGGATAAGAGTTTAGGAGGCGAAGCAGCACTCATTTAAGATCTTATTATTTACTAGTTATGGCTTCAGCCTCACCTTCTGTGCTTTAACAATAATGGAAGACAGTACTTTCTTTCCTGTGTCAGCCAGAAACATCCGGGTCGCTCTCTCGCACAGAATGAGCTAAGGAGAAATAAACATTGTTCTCAATTAGATCCTTTCTTTGCTTAAAATGAAGGCAAACTTTTAAATTCTACTCTTATTGGCTTTAAATGGTTTGAAATGGTGCATTCATCTGTGAAGTTAACATCTATTTTCCTCAGTAAGGAAGCACAACCTAATGAATTTAAGATTTTATTCCACCCTGGTTATTTATTTGCTGCATTTCCACCTGATATTGTGTTTATACAGCACACCATTAAAATCTGCTGAAAACAACCATCTGGTAACAACTCTTCAAACATTGTATGCTGTATTTAGTCCCACTATTACATCAGTATCCCTTTATTTATGTTATCATGATGTATTTTAGTTCATAAGGTTATACTGTACCTGACATGCCTGCCGCACACAGTGCAACTTGGCCAGAAAATCAATGTCCCCACGACACTCCAGCATCTCAGTCCTGACGATGAAAATTAAGAGAAAGACCAGATTAAAATGTTGGCAGGCAAAGCAATCAACTCCACACAGCATGTTCCAGGAATGTAGGATCTCTGTATTATATGTGTGTTTTACTATATTAGTTTTATTACCGCAGCACCCTGCAGGAGATCTTGCCGTCCTCAGCCATCTGCAGCGCCTCCTCGTAGAAAAGCAGATGACCAAGAGCGAAGGCGCTCCTCAGCTCTCGATGCTCTGACAGCTGATACAGAGACAGAAAGCAGACTTTGAAAAAAAAGGACTATTCATTATTTATAATGCACTGTCAGACTTTTGGATTCTGAGGGCTGACACCAAAACCTCTGAAGAAGAGGAGGTACGCGCATCCAAAAAACCTCTTTAGCAGATGCTTCATCAGGAAATATTAAGGCAATTAAGCAGTAGAATCTGCACACTGTTTCTTTGCTCCCACAATACTGTTTTATTCACTGTCTCTGTAAAATGTAATAAGAAAAGATGCTTATAAAGTTAAATTCTAACCAAGCTGACAGGTGCTGAACACTGAGGTCAATGTGGTCTGAACAGACTGAGCCTGGAGCTCCTCGTCCCACCTGAAATAAGTGCAGGTTGTCCTGGAACACAGTGTTACTTCCTGAGTCACATCTGACCTCTGTGCTTTCACCGTTATTAGTCAATACACTGCACTGTGTACTTTTGAGCAGTATAAGGAAACCACTCCCGACCAGACACAGATCTCTCCATGTTGTTATGGTGTGTGGAAGCTGTAGTGAAAATGGCTGCAGAGTAACAGGGAGCTGTATGTTGTATACTGAAGAATGTTGGAGGTCTATTTATAGTATGACTGACCCAGTTTGACTGCTCTGACTTACACTCACTGGTCTGTGAGTGGTAGAACAGGTTTGAAGGTAGAAATAACTTCATTTAAAGCTTTTCCGGGTTTTAAAATAAGGATTCACATTATGGTGTAGGCTTTAAGTGATTTAGCTATTAGCAGCTATTTATATCAAATGCTAGGGGTTATAAATGTTAATATATTCCTGATAGAGATATACGGCATGGTTAGCTTTCAGCAGGTTAGGAGATGAATGTCTTGACTGAACATTTCAAGGAATGTAGCTTCAGTAAATATTCAGTTTATTTTTGTTCTTTGTGGGTCAAGTGCACCAGTAGCAGCGGATACACAGCTCGAGCCCCCACAGTGACTTAAGGAGATCAGCCGAATTCTGGTAAACACCGGCTGGTGAACCTACAGCGAGATCAAAGCTACGCGACTCAAACTCCTGCTGTGAACTGGTTGTAGATTTGATGCTTCACAGTTTGAGATTTACATGTTTGCTTGTTTCAGGTGTTAGCCCCTGGTCACTACACTAATATTCCACTTTGGTATTACAGTAGTAGTTTGTTGCCAATATTTCATCTGCATCCCAGCAAGTGACACCTACATGATAATCCAGATTATTCTGCAAAATAATGAGATTAACAATGCCATTGTTTCACATTTTCAGCTGTAATACCTAGGGCTTGCTTTTTTTTTTTTTTTTTAAATTGTCATTGCATGATAAACACATATCAAGGACTACGATATTACACTCAGGGATTTTTTGACAATGTTGAAAGAGTGTATTAATAGAAAGCTGCACTTAATTCAATCTTCAAAAACTAGGCTAATTTGGGGTGTCGGTAGCGTAGTGGATATTGCTGGTGCCCCATGTACAGAGGCACTGCCTCGCTGCAGCGGCCATGGAGTTCGAATCCAACTCACGGCCCTTTGCTTGCATGTCAGTCCCCACTCTGTCTCCCCATTTCACTTTCTGTCCTGTCATTAAAGGCAAAAAGCCCACAAAAATAACCTCACAAAAAAACCCCCCCCAAAACAAACAAAAAAAACTACGGCTAATATTCCTTAGCAATTTCTCCCAATTTAGGAATACTGAATCATGAAGAACACCATATGTATAGTCTAACTAACAGAAATGCTTAGATTTATTTATGTACTTTTTCTTTCTTACACTTCTATCTTTGTCTGTTTGAAGAAGAAGAAGGGGAGGAAGAAGATATACTTTATTAATCCCCCAAGGGAAATTCAGTCTTTTTAACTCATATACACACAGGCCCGAAATACACACACATGCACAAACAGGACCTATATATGCATTAAATGAAGAGATGTCAGAGCCAGAGGTCTGCCGTGGACAGGCGCACAGAGCTGTTGAGGGTTCAATGCCTTGCTTAAGGGCACCTCGGTGGTGCCCAGGAGGCAAACTTGCACCTCTCCAGCTACCAGTCCACACTCCATACTTTGTCCGTACAGGGATTTGAGTCAGTAACCCTTCCAAGCCAAGTCTCTATGGGCTGAGCTACTGCTGTCCCATTCCATACCAATTACTTTTGTTATTTATTTATTTATCACTATTAATTTTTGTCAATTTGTATTTCCAACAGGGCTTGTATAAAGAACAGTTTTGGTACTTTGTTTCTCTCCACATCACTCCAACTGTTAAAAATGCTTCTCCATATGTGCCTGTAAGTATGTATACTGGATTTACCATCTATTTACTTTGTAGACTGATGCAGGCATGTATGTATATTTGGGTTGTAACTAATGATTATGTTCGTTATTATGTTGTAGATTATTTTCTTGATTGACTGTTTGGTCTACAAAACATTAGGAAACAATAAGAACGGCCTGTTACAGTATTTTGGAGCCTAAAGTAACTTCATAAAATGTCATTTCTTAGCATTTCTAAGCCTAAAAATATTAAATTTACTGTGAGGTAAAAACAAGTTAAGTACCAAATCCTCACATTTGAGACCCTGGAAAATTTAGATTTATTGATTATTCGTTGCAGCTCTGATGCATATACAAATGTATACATATAATTAAGTACAGCTAAATGTAACCTTGTTGGTTTTTTAAAATTTCTGCTCCTTAAGCTGAGTGTAACTCCATATATAGGAGGGTGGGATGGGTGGTGGATGTTAAAATCTAAGTACATGTTCACTGTATTTCGTTCTTGTCAGCATTTCCAAATAAAAACATTTTAAGATCTAGTGTGTAGGATCTAGTGGCATCTAGCTGTCAGGTTGCAGGACTGAAACTTCTCCTGTTTGCCGAGCATATATGAGAACTATGATGGCTGATGCAACAACATGTATGATCCTATCTAGAGCCAGGGTTGGGTTTGTCTCTTCTGGGCTACTGTAGAAACAACACTCCCACTCCCTATCTAGGTATAACTGGCTTATTCTGTGGTAACAACGATTGTTATTTTCAGGTGATTATAAACTGATGAAAGCATAGTTACGAATATTATTTATCATTTCTGCCAACAGACGCCCCTAAATCCTACACACTGGCCAGTCAAGCATATAACTTTTCTTGAGATGTAAATAAGATGACTAATAATCATCCTATGGTTATTAATAATATGATGATGAGACCGTCTTTTACCTCAGCGGCAGACACAAATGAGTCAGTGGAGGCGATGCTGATGCTGTCTCTCAGACAGGGGTCATCCAGCTCGTCTCTGGCCAATATGTCTGCCATTTTATCTGTGATGGAGAATAACAGTTGTAGCGTGTTGCGTAACACTGTATTGATCATGGAAATTACATAATATTGTATGAGTGACTCACCCTGGCTGTTGCTGTGGGACGAGGGCTCTGACATGCACAACACTCCCTCAAACTCCTCCTGGAGGCTGTAAGCCCTCTGCAGCAGAGACTTCAGCCTGTGGATGAACTCTGCACTGATGACGTCCTGAACACATAAACATTCATATTCAGCCATGGCAAAATGGTCACGAAGCCAAAAGTTAATGTTTGAAAAGTATCAGATGAGGGAGAGGTAAATGACTTTTCAAACTACATTTCACTCTAAAAATCTCCTTTACTTGTTGAGAATCCACCGTGACCTAATTTTTAATAAGCTCTCTAAAGAGGCAGGACCTAGTAGGGGATATACTTGACAGAAGATTTGAGCGGAAGACTGGACAAATGTTTGGGTGCCCAAGATTAACTATCTGACCCTCACTAATCCAGGTTAGAAAGCCAATGAGTAAGCTGTTATACAATCCAAACTCCGTGACACACCGGTGGGTTCATCAGAGTGCTGGTTATTCACGTATGACCTGGAGTGCAGTGTTTGTGGGCAGTCTACTCCTCTCCACCTTCATCTGGTATAAAAGGATTTCAGAGTACACAGAGTACAGAAAGTGCTGGAGAGGCTTGAATCAATACACCTACCCTTCGGTGTCAGATTGAAGAAGATGCTGTCCAACAATTTTATTTGTTTGTAGAACAACTTCAACTCTGCATAACCTACAAACTCTTTGTCACGTGACGTTTTCGAGGAAAACATACAGTTTTCAACAACTCTATCACGTCTGTTCCTGAATCAATGAGGCATTACATTTATTGAGTTGGTGTTTAACATGGCGGTGTGGTTAATCTGTGTGTTCACCTCCATGCTCTGCTCAGCGATGGCGTCTCCAGCTCCCGTTTTGACGGATGCACAGCTGGCATCGTCCTCATTTTGCCTGCTCCTGAATGTCAATGCTTCCTCCCACCGCCTCAGAGCCTCCTCGAATAAATCCATACCTGCAAACACACACACACACACACACACACACACACACACGCACCGTAAGTCTCCTGGAACAATCGGTAACTCAAAGGCCCCATTTCCAAACAGCTGATAACAGATTATTCCAAGAAATACTATATTAAATACTTCCATTGTTTCTACTGATTTATTGTGTGGTCCATTGTTGTTATTACAAACAGTGAGAGGTGATGTAATGTGTGAGTTTCTTTACCCATGAGGTACAGGTTTTCAGGTGTGGTGACAGGTAGGTTAACCACACTGCAGATATCTGCATCTCCCACTCTGTCCCAGCAGCTGGATTCATTTGCACAAGTGCTGCTGCTGGATGAGTTCATGCTTTTTACCTGCAAAGACACAGCAGAAGAACACGGTTAACTTCCAGGCAGCATAACACCCTTAAAATAAATGCAGAGCAGGTATGTCAGATAATACATTGAACAAAAATTTAAACACAACGCTTGTTTTTGCTGCCGTTTTTCACAGGTTTGAGTTAAAGATTGACCTTTTTCATGCACTCAATAGATATATTTCGCTCAAATTTCGGTCACAAATTTGTGAAAATCCGTGTTTGTGAGCACCTGACAGGTGTGAGATGCTGATTAAACAGCCTCATTACTTAACAGTCTGATGTCTGTGAACTGACTGTTCGCTTCACAACCATGAGTTGTCTCCAATGTCGTTTCCATGAATGTGGCGGTATATCCAACCGGTCTCAGACTGGCGACATATCAGAGCATTATCCTTTACCTGAGGAGGCCATGGCAATGGGAGAGGAGTGCTCACACAAGAAGGATAAAATCACAACAGGTATGTGGGCTTGCTGTAATGCTTTGTCTTGACATGTTGTGACTGATTTGATCCAATCAGGAAGTGTATGTGGGTGTCTGCATCAGTCTCAGTTTCTGCCTGTCCAGAATAAAACACTACCCTGTAGTATCCAAACTAAAATGGGTTCAGCAGCGTGTTCAGAGGCCTCCATTTTATGGGGTCCAAAACGGCATAGTAGTGTGGATGCTAGGTGTAAATGTAGCAATAGTTATTTGTTTTAAAATGAAAATGTATTCAAGTGGATGTAACCTAAAACGCCAGAGCCTTTGTCTTACCGAGGCCAGGCTGAGCAGAGACCCAGACAGTTTTCTGTAGTCTCCTGAATTGAGAACCAGACCGGACGAGAAGCCATTCTTTGAGTTGAGGGACAGAGTGATGTTCTGACTGGTGTTATCTGGGTGGATAAAGACAGTTCAGAGGTAATGATTAAGAGAGAAATCAGAACAGAGTGATCACGCTATATGAGCATGTCGCAGGATTACACAATCATATAAACCATGTTTCCCAATGCGATGACTGCAACAGCTCGACTGCGAATGTGCGCAATGAAAAGATTCATCGATCTGTTAAACTTATTTTGTTTAAAAGACTGAATTACCCTGACCAACTGCTCATTCGACCCCATTTCTATTAATTTCTCTTCGGGGGCTCTAATCAGTGGTAAATCTTCCTAAGTGAGATTAAATGAGTTAAAGCATTTATCTGGAGCTTGCTGTTTACAGTTCAAGGTAACACAGGAGGAGCCCGTCAATCTGATTACATCACAAACTGGGCTAACACATTACATGGAGATCACAGGCTGGTGAGCTGCTGGTTGAGGGGTAAAAAAAATTCAGTGTCAGGAAGTTTTACCGTTTTCTGCTGAGGTCAAAAACTCAAAGCCAGCATGCTCCCACTGAGGAGAGTGAGCCTTCTTTCTGCCCTTCCTCCTCTGGAAGCGGCGAGCGAGGAAGAGGAGCGAGGCAGCACCAAAGGCAGTGGCCGCTAACAGCTTCTTGGTGCCTGTGCTGACACTTACCTGGAGGACGGGCAGAAGGAGAAACAGACTGCAGTTAAATGGTTATGCATTTTAAAAAAAGAATCCCGAGCATTATATTAGTTTTCTTTCTATTTGGTTAGTCTCTTTTAAAAAAAGCTAATTTCCTTCATGTTTAACTAGGTACGTCCCGCTAAGATCAACAATCTCTTTTTCAAGGGAGACCTGGCAAGATGCAAATCTGACCAAATTAAAGCTCATGTTTCTCTGTAGCGTCACATATGATAAGTAAATTATCACATCCTTTTTCCTGAATGAAGGAATAAGAAAAGCCTAAAATTCACATTCAAAAGATCCTAAAACATTACATGGTAAACAGACCCGGAGAGAAGCAATTAAAGAAGTCATTACAGCTGTTTATCAAATCTTATTACCAACCAACACATGTCCACGGCACTGAGTATCGAACACTCTTGAACGGCTGCATTGTATAACGACAAATCAAACAATAGTCAAACTTTATTATACGTATCTGATAACACTTTCAAGACGCCAGTGTCTTAAATGCTTTATAAAATACTTATAATGCATTAAAACCTGCGTAAAGCACTGTATAATTATTCAGGGTTTCTGTAGCTAAAGGCAAGCTGGACTTAAGACTTTTTAAGACCTCTTAATGCCACTTGGGATGAAATTTAAGACCAACTTCAAAGTGATCACAATTTTTGGGGAAAAAGGGGTAGAGTGTTTACAAAAAAACACAGATGTTACCAATTATTTTGAGACTTTACAATGCATGTCAGGAAATGTTTTTTTAAATAAAATCCTACTTCTCATGTCTTAGCATTTTTAAGACATTTGAAAAATTGACTTAAGTCATTTAAATACCAATTAAGGCCTTGTTTTTTAGATTGATAAATTCATTGCCTTCTAAGACTTTTTAAGGATAGGGTTATAGTTTTAAGCTCTCATAAACATTCATAATGCTTTAATACTCATAACACATTATAAAGCATTTTATAATCATGCATAAAAAAATCCATTATAACCTGCTAAACCTATAAATTAATTTTACAAAATTTTGTGTGTTGTTCTTGCATAGATTTATTGATTTTCTTTTTCACTTAAAGCAAACAATGACCATATGACTTATAACTAGCTTGTAATGTATTATATCTGCCTATATCTTAAAAAAATTCTTGAAAGCTCCCAACACCATTATAATTCATTATAACAGTGATTATAATGTATTACAGCTGTACAGTGAGTAACCAGCAATCATGAAGTAGTTTGATACTTAACCTTATAGGTAATTTGAAAATGCTTTATAGTGTTATGATTATTGCTATAAAGCATTATAAGTATTTGCTTATAACTATAATTATACGGTGCTATAAAGCAGATTGTGATGCATTATACATATGTTTATAATACATT
Organism: Epinephelus fuscoguttatus; assembly: GCF_011397635.1. NCBI lineage: Eukaryota > Metazoa > Chordata > Actinopteri > Perciformes > Serranidae > Epinephelus > Epinephelus fuscoguttatus. The sequence continues at coordinate 15,779,338 of NC_064766.1, read as the reverse complement.
ATAGACATGGGTGTCACAGAAATTGTTGTTTTTACAAAATCAAACCCACAGAGCACATTTCTTTAAGGTTTGTTAGAAATGCTTTGCATATGCAGAATCTTGCCAGCTAAAGGCAACAGAGGCAGACTGAGGCAAAGTAGCTACACTTAAAAGAAACTACTGCAGTGTACAGTTACAAAGGGTAACCACTGAATATCAGACGTCACTGATATAGCATCCAAGTTTGAAATTCTGCAACTGAGATTGAGATGAAAACAAACAAACAAAAAAACAGAAGGAAATACATCAAGCACAAATGTCCTGCCTGATGAGAGTTCATCTGAGGAGGCATGACTCTACTGATGATGTAACAGGCAGCGCTCAAAATCAGCTACCAGCCTGTCATCTAGATTTTAAAGAATAATTTTCGGATAACGTGCATAGCCCACCATTCTGTCTATAGATAGAAACGCTGAGCGACAAGGGGGATTATCTACACTGACACGGCTGCTGCACATTCCCAACAACTGAGGATTACATAAACACCGTTTTTGGAGCCATGACAACAGCCATAACGTTGACTTTTCTTTTTTGAAAAGCCACTAAATGGGATGGGATGACTGAAATGGTGCTACAGTGCTGCCATGCTGTTTCTGTCTCTGTGACTACCACATGTCAGGCGTGCTCCTGTCAGGTTCTTAATGATACCTGATCTGCTACGTGACTCTGGACACACACACTCGCTCCTCACACACTGCTCATACACACAATAGGGGTCACTGAGAGAAAATACTGTTGACTATCCAGAAGGACAAGGAAAGGTGGATAACGATGAACACAAACTGTAACTGCATTGTATTCACACGTAACAGCGCAGTCAGTATTCATGTTCCTGGAGAGCCAGACACTGAACTTTGGCTGTCCTTACTGTATACCCATATCACATTAACCCTTTCACACCTTCTCCACAGCAACAGTATCAAGCTCAGCTGCTGGGTAGTATCTTTCCATCACACAGTAAACACGTAGTAGTACTGTACATGCTAACGGGCTCTCCTAACTGACTCAGCGTGAATGGAGTTGTGCCAAATTCAATCAGATTAGACGTTCAGACAAGTCACGTTGCGTCATGCGAATGAATTTATGATCGCACAGAAATTCAGAAAAAGAAACGCACCATGTGACAAAACTGGTTAGAAGAAACCCACTGGAATTTTTGAGCCAGCGAAAACATGTTTGGGGTGAGCTGGACCACAGAGTGAAGGCAAAGGGGCCAACAAGTGCTAAACACCTCTGGGAACTCCTTCAAGACTGTTGGAAAACCATTTCAGGTGACTACCTCTTGAAGCTCATGGAGAGAATGCCAAGAGTGTGCAAAGCAGTAATCAGAGCAAAGGGTGGCTATTTTGAAGAAACTAGAATATAAAACATGTTTTCAGTTATTTCACCTTTTTTTGTTAAGTACATAACTCCACATGTGTTCATTCATAGTTTTGATGCCTTCAGTGAGAATCTACAATGTAAATAGTCATGAAAATAAAGAAAACGCATTGAATGAGAAGGTGTGTCCAAACTTTTGGCCTGTACTGTACATACTTTGGTCCATCTATGTGTTTAAGCCAATGTTAAGACTCCACAAATCAAACAGAAACAAGAACAAAGACAGTGTTTGCAACAGTTAATTAAGAAAAGAGGAGAGAACCTGAAAGTACACTCGTACACTCAACAACCTCGCCTCTCATTAACAAGACACAGAAAAGAGTAACAACTCCCAACGACAAATCTGATGACCAACTCCCACCACTGTCAAACACACCCTTACCTGTGCCAGGGAGCTGCACACGGACAGCGGCAGGTCGACCATGCGCAGAGCAGCCGTCTTGACAGACAGCTGGGAGCTTGTGAGGGTCTCATGTGTCATTGTGGCAGTCTATCCATGACTTGGCAACTCTCTTATCCTCATCACCATTCTCCTGGAGCTGAGGGAGATGACATGCGAGGATTTAACCTTGGAGGCTCAGGAGGGGATATAATGACGTTATTACATAAAGCCTCTCACAAACTGCATGTGCAAGTACCGATGCTTCCCTTACCTGAGCAGAGTAGGGATAATAAACCTCTCATGTATTGCTAAAATACTTAGTATTGGCATGACAACCATCATGAAAGAACTGACAGGCTGTCAGATGTATGAGTAATTCACTGAATACAGGACTATCAGCACACCCATCAGAGGTATTTCAAACCTTACCCCACATAAACATGCCTAAGCAAAGTGGCTGTCTGAGTACATGAGAAAATTAGAGGCTTGTCTTTGCAAACATACTATTGCTTCGTCTAAACACAGTCTCTCTTTATACAGAAGGGCTGCTGTAAATCCACCTGACAACATCCAACATCCAATTACAGGTTGCACATGAGACTCTTGTGGCTCAGCATATGACTGATTATCCAATTACCCTGACAAAATGTTGACTTTCTGTGTCCAACATTTAATATAAATGCTCCTGTATTGTTAGTTTTTGTCTCTTCAAATGGTGATTGATTTCCAGTTTGCAAATTATAACCACAAGTGACACATTGCTTCTCTAAGAATAGCTTGTACTGCACTTTGTAGCAGCACAGACAACAGTGCTAGAAATATAGATATGCACCCTACAAGTAAACTGTAAGAATGCTGATGAGGCTGACACGTGCAAATTACTGACATATAAATAAGAGTGCAATGTATTAGACACTATTATTACACCACTTCCCTTAATCAATTTAGGACAATGTAACACTGTATACAACTTGTATGCTATTGCACTGTATTGCTTTCATTTTCCTTTTCAGATACTGATAAGACTTAAATATCCACACGTACCGCTTTCATTCGCTAGCACAACACCAAAAAGAGTATCAACAGTTGTTTTCAAGGGCAACCCGTAGACATCAATGAAAGCAGCATCCCAGCTGTCTGATAATCATATCAGCACATGGCTAATCAAGTGTCACTGGCCTGGCTGTGCAGCTAATGCTAACTGATGTAACAAGGCTAAAAACGGCTAGCAGCGTTAGCTACGTTGGTTAAACCTGCTTGAATTTAACAGTGTAACACATCAACTCGTCGACGTTTTTGAATTCTGGCTGAATGTGACAGACTGAAAGTATGCAATGAAATCACCGGTACATTTTGTTATGTCCTCCTCGGTCTGTTCCCCGGTGCTGTAGATGATCCTCCCGCTGACCTCAGCTGCAGCTGAATGAAGGACTCGAGCGGCAGCACGCGCTCTGCAAGCGTGACTTTCAAAATAAAAGCGTTATCTATATCATCTGTATGGAGATTCAGCGCCCCCTCTCGGCCATATTAGAATATTACAAATACATTCAGATTTTTACTGTAAAGTAGGCACTGACGGAGCTTTCATTACAGGGAGGAATAATATAACTAACACTGAAAAAGGTCCCACTGTGCCCATGTATAAATAAAGACCCTCAATTTACATTTTCATTACCTGCAGAAAAATGGAGGCCAATATTCACTATTCACTCATAGAACTGACTTAAAATGTTAAAATTCTAAATTTAGACTTAGTCTGTCATAATTGTTTTGTAAAAGTCAACATTTCGACTAACATCTTTGACTTTCTATATGATAATTTCTATCTTGAAAAAGTCACATATTTGACTTCATATAATTGTTATTTTAAAACCTAACATTTTTTACACATTATTATCTCATAAAATAAATTACATTTGACCTCATAAGACACATTTTGGATTTTTTTATCTTATAATATTGACTTACCATGTGTTTTATTTATTTAATTCATCATTTTTGTCACTAATTTGTTTTTGTTTCGTGTTTTGGGTATTCCATTAATTCCAAAATTATTATTTATTACAAAAGTATTTATCATTTTCAAGGCTGACGTCATTCTCCCCATGTCTTACCTTCCTTTGTTTTCCTTCTGTCAATTTACAAATAAGTAAAACATGTTTTTATATATTCATACATTTCACTGAATCATAGAAGAAAGGAAAAATATTAAACATGTTTGTCCTAAAATTATATTGTCTACAACACAAAACACATTCGGATGTTAAAAGGATTATTTTGTTGAGTTCATAGAGGGTATTTCATCACTGTTATTATGACAGTATACACCTGACACGCTAGGTGGCGCTTGGGATGGGTTTACTATTGCCTTTACTATTTTCATCACTACTTTTTCAGCCCACTAATCCTTCTTTTGGTATAAAACCATTACACAGAAACTATTAGGCTATTTAATATCAGTCACAATGCTATTTCATACACACCTGCTAATCATGACCATAGACTGTATAAAAATAGCTCATGACTTGTAACATAACACAGTAGCAGGTATTTTATTGCTATAGGGGACAATGTTTTTAAGCTGATAAATGGTTGCTAATATTGGTGTTGTTGTGATACTATATAAATATGCTGCTGTTAAAATATGAAAAACATGCATGTAAAAATCAAATGTAGTGTTTACAGTAGGATGGGGAGGGGTTACACGACTTTTTTTAACCGGAAAAGGGGCGGAGACAGCTGTAACGTTAGCAACCACGCTGTGCGACAGGAACGGTTATCGCTAACGTGAAGGATTGCCCTTTGAAATATGTATTTAAATACGCGCTGAATCCGTGTCTTAGGCATCAAGTACAGTTGGATCTACGAGAGAAACCTCTTTATATCGTCCAGGTAAGCATTGATACTGTAATTATTTCTGGATGCTAGCTAGCTCTCTGCTGACTCCGGTGTAGTCACTGTGGGATCGCCAGTGGTCATGTAATACAGGAGCGTTAGCTGGCTAACATTAGCTATAGCATATTACTAGCGAGATGGTTATCAATAGCAAACCGTTTTTAACATCCTCTTATATGGCTAAATGTACCCTACACTTGCCTTTAACGTTATTACAAGTGTCATGGCTAGCTTGCAAAGTAAAATGTCAATTTAATGACCAATTATTAGCCAACGGGCTAATGCTAACAGCGAAGGAGTGCTAGTCAGCCTGTGACGCTGTCAACGCCTCGCCTGGTTTTGACAGCTCAATTTGAGCAGTGGACAAGGCCGAAGCCACACACACCTCTAACTCCTTTATCCACCACAGAATAGACCGAGTGTTACTTAAAAACATGGCCAAAATAAGTTAGTTTAAAATGCCGCACTCCAAAACGTTATCTAGCTAACATTAAGTTAACTGCCAGGTGACGTTACGTTATCAGCGTGATGGCTAATGCTACCCTTTTGTGAATGCTCGACATGCCGTATCATGCTATAACGGCACTTGGGTTTAATAATTTAGTACCTTGCAGTGTTAATATACTATTATTACACTATGGGATAACAAGGAATCTGGCATCATCGGATTCATGTGCACTGCCTGGTTTGGGTCAACGCCCCACCCCGACTGTACCACCTCTTTGTGCAGGATTAAACCTGGAATATAATTATATTGTGAAGGCAGTGAAAGGCTGAGGATGGTTTGTGGTAGTACGTGAGTTAAGGAAATATATTTTCTCCTCCACCAGCCTTGCATAATAGCCAGAGGCATGCCTGTGAAACCACCGGCTAATACGATTTTCCTGGTGTGTATGTTAGCTGTTGTAGTGATTGATGTCAGTTGGAGGCACAGTGAGTTTGTTTATTTGACTTTATGTACGGATGCTTACAATGTCCACAGTAATTATGTGTGCCTCTAATACAAAAATAACGGTAGATGATCCTTGTTTGTATTAACTTTATGTATGAAAAGAAAAAGAGGGAAGAAGCAGGCAAATTGACTTAAGTAAATACTAAACAAACCTAACCAAGGATGAGCTACTTGCATCCACTTCTTCGCATGACAGTGTAGTATCCGTGTCTTGTGTCTGCAAAAATAAAAAACAAAAACAGCATTTGTGGTGTGCTGAGTCAACACAAATAATCACTTATTAACCATGATACAACACATCAGGTGGTGTTTTGTATGCTTTTTGTCATACATTTGCTCTCATTGGCTGTCTTATATGTTTGTTGGCAAGCCAAAGCTGTGCATCTGAGGTCTGAAGTAGGTTAGTGTATGCTGTGACACTCAGGGTAAGTGGTTTTTACCATGTTGGTTAAATATGCTGAATCATGTGCAGCCAAATGGAGAGCCGTGGGTTGGGCTCTGTTGTTATAGTGCCACTGACACATGAACACTCCCCAAAAGCCTGTCTTATTACACATGTAAGACAGTATAGATAAAGTGGGAAATATTAACAGAAGTTGTGACTTGTGGAGAAAACCTGCGGGTTTATAAATGCTTTATCACCATAAAGAATTGCAACAATTGCTTTCACTTTCCTATTTCCTGTTTTCTTTCCTTATATTTTTATCCACCCATTCAGATTCATTTTCAAAAGTGCTTTGCTGACAGATGTACCCACTCCCCTGAGAGGATGCGTTGTAAAACCATAGCTTGTATAATTTGCCACTTATAAGAAATTATTTCTGCACACAGTCAGATGGTTGTTCGCTTTATGATGCTACAGTTCTTCAAATACAGAACCCTTGATAGACAGACTCTAAGTAACCCATGTCCCCTGTCACTCTCTAAGCGAATCCCCTGCTCCCCTAAGGGCTATCTGAGGCAGTGCATGAGCCCTGATTCTGTTTGAACAGGAGATGGGACTGCAGCCTTCTCAAGAAGCCTGATATACGAAACCTCCGGTGGTTTCCTGTCATCCCACTGTACAGGGCTTGTATTGCTTGTCGAGTGGCTGTTGATCTTCATCTTTTTATACACATTGAAAGATAGAGGAAGTCCATTAAGACTCCTGAAGTACCGCACTACATGTACTTCAGCACCCAAGGTAATCTGAAGAAGGCTTGGAAGAGTTTTGTTGTAATCCAAAAGGATTATTGGGGTGACACACATAGTCAGTATGCTACAGAGCTGATCAGCATAGTAAAATATTTAATGTGTTATCAGAATTTTAACTGCTCCAGCCAGGTAAGGCAGAACAATGAAGGGAGGGGTAATAAAGCTCTTGTCCAGTGCCTGTGCATAGGTGAATTTCTAAAGGTATACATGGTAGGTTTACACAAATGTACTTGCCAGAAAGGATGCAGTATTGTACTTGTATAGGTTACTGCCCCAGAGACAGGCTTTTGTGGAACAAAAGAAACAATTCTGCTCATCTTTTTTTCTATATATAAAACTTTAACATGGGCTACCAGCCAGAGCTAATGGTTTTGTGACTTTGACTTCTCAATCAGAACACTACTGGGTATATAAACACACACAGGCTACTTCCGTCCTTTTGTGTGTTGCTGTCATGGGAAGTGAAGTAAAGTCACTGGACTTGAAGGAGAAGGTAGACATGTGTTTGTGTATGCAGGCGATTTGTTCTGACTTGTTTATACATCTGATACATCCGTTCTGTGTCTCCTATTTTTTCTGTCTTGTCAGCACTAAAATCATTTACGGCAACGACATTCAGACACCGCTTGTTCAACAGGAGTTGTTGACAGCTGTGGCGTGATGAGCTGCTTGGCGTGTCAGTGGCTGATAATAAGAGGAATTTGTCGGTCATGCAGGCATAGAAAAAACTTATGTTGTTTGGTAGGGACTCAGGTTACAGTCGCCTGATTGTTTTACTTGTCCTTCGTGCTGTTCTTTGGATATATCTCCTATTACTCTATCAAGTATCAGATGTGGGGCCGATGAACATTCTTTTAGAACAAGAGGTCCTACACTGTTTTATAAATCACCTGACTTTAAATGCAAGTTGTGTAATGAATGTTGCGTTCTCTCTTTCTCTGTGTCTCTCAGACCTGTGGGTGAGTGATGCCGCCGGCGTCCAGCTGTGACTGTCCCCACCTGGACTGCGTGGGGGAAATCACTAAGGAGGAACTCATTCAGAAATCCCATGTGAGTGACTAGGGACGGGAATTAATAACATTTTACTGATACCAATGGCATTAACAATTCTGCTTATCACCGTGATTCTTTATTGAGCCGTTTATTGATTCCTGATCAATTTTCTGTGTGGGATAAAAAAAGCAGGCCTACATGGGTTTTTTTTGTGTTAACACAACAGTTAAATTCATTATCTAAAATGGATGAAGTGAGAGAATGTTAGTACAGCATTCGTTTTCATTCAGGTTTTCATTGTCAAAGAAGAAATCTGCTGATGCTGCCTGTGTGGCATTGTTATTATAAGATAGGATATTTACCCTCAGTAGAGGATGTGCTGCTTGTTTGGGAAGAAGTGACACTCATGCCTAGAGTGTCAAAAACATAAAATATCCTGAAATTTAAGCCCAAGTTGAGCAGAAAGATGTTTCAGCATATTGTTCATTTTTCCACCCTCACAAGCAGCACTGTCACCTTTCTTTGAGAAATGAAGCCACACTTCGGACTGTTTCTTCTTCTTTGCCATGACTCCTTCTTGCTGAAAGTTTCCAGCAGTGTGGATACATGAGATCGACATCATTGTTTTGCAATGCGCTACTGTCAGAAAAACATTCCAGCACTGATAAAAGGAAATGATAAGCTCAGAGGTTTATGATTCCAAGGAAGTGGACAGTGTGGAACCGGTTCTCAACTTGACCTGGTTCTCGATTTCCATTCCTATGAGTGACCGTCTCTTGTGGCACTGTCCACTGCCTTACGCATAACTTACCACTCTTTTAAAAATAATTCAATATCAGGTCTCAAAAAGCCTAAAGCACTGAATTCAGTTTCCTCAAAAAAAAAAAGGTTTTAAAAAGTCTTAAATTGAATTTTCAGAAGTCTTTCAAAAGTAGTAATGTCCTTGGCAGTTATAAATGTTTTTGTATCTGATTGCTGGCTGTTGGGAGATGTTATACACCTATAAACTAAAAGTGTGATTGTCCCGATAATGGATATTGTGGGTGAGGCTATTCACTTCCTGTTAAGTGGAGTTTCGGTCAGCACCATCAGATGTGTCACGTGTCTCGTTTTCAGTTGTTATTACATCCATCCATTTTAGGCCACTTATCTGGGTCCAAGTCAAAGTAATTTGATTAATTACTTTCATTGTACTTTGATTTTTTGGCCAGTACGACCTTGAAACAGGCATTTAATTTCATTATATGTGGTATTTAAAAATAATTTAATTTAATTAATTGTCTTGAATTTAACTCGGTGAACCCTGCAGAAACCCAGAATAACTTGTTTTAAATCACGTCACCAAGTCTGAGGTCAAAGCCTTATTTGAACTTTACTGTTGTCTCGACAAGTTTCATTTTAAAGCACGTGGCTCTAACCTGAGTGTCCTTATATTTTTCTAGGGTCAGTGCCAAGACTGTAAAGTTGGAGGACCAAACTTGTGGGCATGTTTGGAGGTAAGACAGTGCTCACCGGAAAATAAAATAAAGCAACATCCTAACACTTTGTTTCTTACCTGAAACATATAATTTCTGTTCTTGATCTCTGCATCCTCTGCTTGTTTTTCTCCCCAGAATGGCTGTGCATATGTAGGCTGCGGAGAATCGCACACTGACCACAGCACTGTGCACTCGCAGGTGAGAGATCTCAAACCTTGCTGATGCCTTTCAACTGTGATATATTAATTAATGCATAGAAAAGAGCGAGGGAGGGTTGTGACTGAAAGGGAGGACATCTTGAAGTCTGGACTGTGAAGTTTAAAAAAAGTAAGCTAAAGAGGAGTGTCAGTAGAGAGGCAGAGGAGGCACAGATGGCAAGACAGGACAGGAATACCACTTCAGAGTCCCAGGAGCCATGACTTGGATTAAAACTGCCTCCAGCACTGCTTTATTTTTAACATTTATCTCTCTGCGATGTTAGAGCCAGCACGTGCATCTCTTAGCATTTGAAGTGCATGCATTGTTTAAAACCATCAAGCCAGCTCTGTCTGCCTACACCTCCACATTCAGTGCAACTTCAGCAGTGGATCATCCATTATTAATTGCCATTCCTCTGGGAAGTGAGGGAGATTCAGTAGCACTGTCAGTTCCATGGTAACAGTATCTGCCCCTCCTGGCTGCTCTAAAGCTTTACTCAGCCTCTGGTACTCCCAGTGTTGACTAAGCCTTTTCCTCCAGCACGCTAGGGCCAAGTGGGGTTAGAAGCAGAGACGGAGAAATATGAGAGCAAACATGTAATTTGCCCTGCCTATTAGTAACTGCATAGCTGCTCAAACCATTGTCCAGGAGGGCCAGTTCAAGTGCAAACCTCTTCAGAAGTAGAGCTCCCCGCCCAGATGAGAGGCAGATTTTGGATGCAGTGCATGCTGGTGAAGAGATTTAATATTAGCTGATAAATTGTATCACTTGTGAATTTTATATCCATCTGTTTATCCAGCACATCTGTCTGTGCAGCTCGCCAGCTGCCTTCTGCGGTTGTTTTTTTCCCCGCAGAATCCATCTTTAAATCTTGTAAGAATGAAGGCCATGCTTAATTAGTGCTTTGGAGGCCCTGAGGGGAGGGAAACATTTTAATCTCTTGACTAGGCAATAAGAAAGACTGCTGCTGGATCAGATCTGATGCCTCTGCCAGTCAAACTGCAAGTAAACACAAGTGTTTCAAAGTGTTGAGTAAAAAGTTACAGCCCCATCAGCTAATTTCAGAAGTTGGAAGCTTCACAAAATGGAAAACATAATTAGTATTTACATGGAGATCATATTCCAAACATCATTATGCACCAAAGAGGGCTTCTGAGGCAAATTCGAGCAATGGTACACTTTGTAAATCCTTCTCCATATTGCTGATAAAGATTTTGAATCAGCCTTACAGTTGCTTTTGGACTATAAGTACTCCCTTGAAAATACCAGATTTGTTGATCAGTTCTCGAGCAGTTTTACATGCACTTGTGCAAATGCTGCAAATCCACTGAGAGAATAACCTTGAGAAGAATAGCGGCCATTGGCGTCTCTTATTCTTTATCGATTACAGATAGTATTGTCTTGAATGCTGAGGGCAAGAGAGGACACATTTTGCAGACACAACCTTCCTTAGTAGATTACATGCTGGAGCAGTTGTTGAATCTAAGCAGTTGCAACACCATAAACATTTCGCAGTGTTTATTTTGGACAAGTGTTCATATGAGCTTTTGACATGATCAGACAGGTTTTACATCATCTTCATTTCTCAAGTTTTAATCTGTGTGTATGGAAGGAGCACTAAGGATTTTTTCATTTAAAGACAGCTGTTATGATGCAGAATATTTTAGTAGACTTGCATATAACAAATTAACACTATGAACGCTACGAAGTGCTTCATTGTAATACAAAACATTATGTGTGTTGGTAAAAAAAACCCATCCTATAAGCCCTACAAATCCAGCTTGTTATTAATGCCCTACCTGGTATACTTTCCTTCATAAATTGTTTAAGCTAGGGAGTTTCATGGCCGTGCTCAGTCTGGTGTGCCCCCTCTGCCCGCTCTGCTCTGCCCCGCTGTGTGAAGGCTAATGCAGCCCCGATGAATAATGCAGGGTCTGCTGGTCGCCTGCTGCTCACGTTCAGTCTCCTGTCGACCTGCCAGGCTGCTGGTGTTTGTCAGAGCAGCAGTGGGTCAGCAGAACTCGGCCATGTTTCCACAGCAGTAAAAGTCTGCCGCCCTGCTTTGCTGCAACCCCCGCTCTGTCTGTCCCCACCTAAAGCTGTAACCTGAAACATTCAGCTCAGAATTGGTGTCTTAAAGATGTTGAAAATAAAATGTTAAACACTGCTGCATATTTTAGGATTTGTTATCGTATTTGGGAGGATTTTGTTTACCTGCAAGAAATCTCATAGAACTTGGGAGTGAATGCTAGTGTCGAATGAGTATATTCGGTGTTGTTAATTAATTTTACAAGCAGAAAAGCCCAAACCGCTGTAGTTCCAACTTTGCAGTTCTGAGGATTTGCTGCTTTTCTTTGTTGTATGTGTTAATTAATTGAATACTGTTGGGTTTAGGATTTTTGATCTGAAAAAACAAGCAAGTTGAAAATTTAAGATACGCCATTTTCTCAAATTTAATAGACAAAACAATTAATTGACAGTAATTTACTTAATAACATTAGTCAACTACAGCCTTAATACCTTGTTTACATGATTGTAGGTGGCAGTAGTAATGACCACATAATTGCACTAGTTAAAAAAAAAAAAACAAATCGGTGTATAATTGTACCACTTGTTTATGTGCACTATAAATGATTTGATTGCAGGAGGTGGGGTTGGTGTGTGTTGCAGCGTTTCAGTCCATCTAGATTTGTACAAAGGTTTTCTGTATATTTTCTTTTTAACAACTAAATCAATAGTGTCAATAACGCTGACATCTTATATCACACATTTTCATTTAGTCAGTGTTATACACAAGACCAGGGATATTCAACTTGCTTTGCCCAGAGGCCACTTTTGCAAAACAGGACAGGAGCCCAGGAGTCAGTTAAAAACAATCATTAATAATATGTATCAGATAAAATGAATAAAAGAGGTGAATCCAGTTGCAGCAACCCTGCACCGGTCAGGTGTAAGCAGGGGTGTTTCTAGGATTTGAGGACATTGAGGACTGGCTTAACCAGGACCTCCGTCAGGTCCCTCCCTGGCCTTCCCTTTTTATTTCTTTTTGATAAACAGACTCATTTTAATACACTCTGGTGTTTCATATCTACTCAAAGAACAAATAAAAAATCCCCAGCGTGACGTAGTTTATCTTCATAGTGAATAAGAAAATGGTTGTTGGGCCACCTGCACTTGACCATATCAACAGATTGTTATTAATAGTAAATAAAAAGGTAGGGTTTGAGATCAGACCTGGGTGATTTGAAGAAAACTCAAATATCATGATATATACTAAATATCCTGATACTGATATTGCGACAGTATTGTACGGTGGTACATGAGTGCTTGCACAAAATATTTACACAATTAGGTTTTTTAAAAATTATCCCCAGGAATATGGAGACAATAACTAAGCAGGTAAAGGCAAGTAATAGATCAGCAAGAGCAGTCTGGTTAGTTCAGGAAATGACATCACTTAATTGTAATGCAGCCTTTAAAACCAGGAAAACAGTTACGATATGATATCATAAACCTAAGGCGATATCTAGTCTTGTATCACAGTATCGATATAATATCATTGCCCAGCCCTATCCTACATCATCTCATTTGGGCTGCAAATTTGTTTTATCTTCGAGGGAAACATTTTGTTCTGCTGGACTTTTACAGCAGCCGAGCTTGAATCTTCCTGTCTTCCAGTTTAGTTTGTACACAATAAGGTAGGCCTAGCCACCAGCAGGCACACCTATATTTGTTATGTAAGAGCAAAAGCAACCTGTTGATAGTCTAATGAGATATTGATTGGTGGATCGTGTCAAAGATAAAGAAGCATCACGCTGATAAGAAAGTGCAAATGAGCATTATCAGCTGTAACACCGTGCTCTTGTTTCACTTTGTTTACACAGTCTGATATGTCTATTCACAAAATCCTCTACAACTTTGTGTACAGGAGACGAGACACAACCTTACAGTGAACCTAACCACGCTTCGAGTGTGGTGCTACGCCTGCGGCAAGGAGGTTTTCCTGGAGCGTAAACTAGGTCCTCACTCTCCCCACGCCAACAGTAAACCCCTCCCGTCCCTGCAGAATGCTGGACAGGTAAGAGCCAGGTTCCCCTCTGTTTGTCATCATGTTTTATTACCTTTAGCTTACATGGGTTATTTGATTGCAGAGTCATAAAGCAGGTTTAATACAAGGTAACACAAAGTGTCAGACCAAACAGGTTTACATCAAATGTTTACTGCATAATCACTTCGTTACATAACCATGTGCTCTGCTTCATTCTTATCAGAGCTGTGCGATAACGGTCTATCCTGAATGACGGTTGAACTGTCAGTCAGATTTTATGCAGTTATTCATTTACCAGATAAGAGTTTTATGATGATCTGTGTGTGCTGTGCTGTTTCTCCAGGATAACAGCAGGGCCCCTGGGAGCCCAACCTCTCTGAGAGTGCCCCCTAATGGAGGCTGTGAAGACCTGGACATGGAGACAGAAGAGGAGGATGAACTGCGAGCCCGAGGTCAGCTCACACAGAAGAAGTGTTTCGTGTTGACACAAAATGAATGACAGTTTGACTCATGATTCTACTACAGAGATGTTTTTACAATCCAGTAACATCTTGCATTTGTATCTACAGGCTGTCAAACAAAAATGTAAATCAGTATGAAAATGAAAATGTTAACACAATGCTAGCTGTTCCCACTGATATCAGCTACAAGGTCAACAAATGCACGGGGAAACAAACGTATAAATGCTGCAAATGATTTACCTAATTTACCTTTTTTCTAATCTACAGTTCTAATGCTGCTGCAGTAGACACTTTCCCTGCCTGGATTATCCTTTTTAATAATTAAAATCATTTACTTCTGAAGTCAGTGAGGTGACTAAAATTTAATTACATTTTATCAGCTCTTAGTGGAAGTATGACAACATAAAAAAAGACTATTGCACGGATGATTTGAAGTTAAACCTCAAACACTGGAGCTCAGTAATCAGCAGTTGGTTTAGTTCAAAGCACAGAATATGATTTGAATTAATAAGAACAGTTAATGGGTGCTTCAAGACGAGCGTTTTAAAGACCTTTACGCACCAAGCAGACTTCAAAGTACTTGGGCTGACGAACACCTCACTTTGCCTCAAGTCTTCTGTTAAAAGCTGTACTTGCACACACCACAAAGACCCAACATCATTTGAAAGACAAAGCAAACTAGCCAACGCCTCACACACAACTGTGATCTGAAACAGTTTTGTCTCATGTAGCTGCTGATAAGGGACGACCCGCACCGACGATGATAGGCACACTGCAAAACTGAAAACAAATGGTGCCTGAGCAGGACTACAGGCCACTTCTGTGTAATTCAATGGGTTGAGCTTCGCACTAACACTTTCGTGCTGAGTTCTTCAGTCCTACTGAAGCCACCAATGCAAATAATGTTTTCACTCAGTGCTGTGAGACACACACAGGCTCCACCGAATGGCATATGTTATGTTAAACCTCATGCGGTGCAGCTCAGGCGTTGGCACCAGTCACTGCCTCGGTTATTTTTGTCTCAAATACAGATCATATGATCAGGAGGTGCAGTAAGTAAGCTTTGTAAAGACTGATGCCCTCTGCAGAGTGCGCTCGCCACATAAGATCCAAGATTTACGAACCATGAGGCAATTAAGCTACTTTAAACCAATTTCCCGGAGTCATAACACAGAAATGATACACATATTTTTTGATTCAGTGTGGCTTATACTTTCCAAGGATATTATCTCTGAATCTGTTGCAAATAACGCCATAAATCTGCTTTGAAATCATACAAAAAGGCTCTTATAACTTATCCATTTAACAGTTTGCATATAACTATATATAACATATGTTTTTACATTTTCTTTTGCGTCAAAGTAATCTAATAGTTTGTACAGTCTTGATTAAGTTGCAAACACGAGGAACTGCTTACAGCTAAGTCGGCATACTTTTAATGGTGCTAATTTGCCAAAGTGTAAACAAATATAGGCAAATAAGTGGGCCCAAGTTGTAGCCAACAGCTTAGCTACTGAATCCATGGCAACATCATACTTTCTGTTTATATCACCCAAAGCATTATGGCAACTGTAGTTTCAACACATCTAGCGTGATGATCCTCAAATAGAAGTAAAGGAAGAATAACAGTAGGAGTGGCATGCCTCGACTTTGTCTTGCATAAGATGAATCAGCTATCTCTGCCACAGTAGCTGATTTAAAATACACCAGGTAGCAATCTTCTTTGCTCTTGCTGTACAACATTAATCTTAGAAACTGAATATGTGTCCATAACATTGTAGAGACTTTCTGGCTGCCATGAAATTTTACAAGCATTTGCCGATTGGCTCGTTTTAATTTCCCCTGTGTGTTCTGTCTCCCTCAGGCCTGACGGGGCTAAAGAACATAGGCAACACCTGCTACATGAACGCTGCCCTCCAGGCCCTGTCCAACTGGTGAGACCTCAGTTAACCTGCCTTCTGTCCCTGCATCTAACTGTCACCCCTCTGACATCGCCCATGTGCTCTTTGGTGTTACTTCTCGTTTCTTTCCCCCCTCGCACTTTGAACACGCTACTTTTCAGTAGTCTGTGCTGTTTTATTCACTGCCTGGTTCTTGTTGACTGTGAAAAGAAACGACCGTGGCTGTGCTCATTTGGGAGAGTGACGGCTGAGTGAAAATTGCTGCAGTGCACCATTTGAGACGGCAGAAATGGCCTTTTGTAGTTCCCTGTAGGGTCTTCTGTTACAAAAGAACATCAACTCTTTCCCGACATCTTCTGTTCCTTCTCCTCCTCCTTTTCCCCTTTCCTTTTCCCACCATGTCTTTTTATGAGACACATAAAAGTGTACTTATTTACTGTTTCCCAGTCTGCTGCATGTTTTTTATTGTTTATTGAATTACCAATCCATCTGATTCATTCTTTATGATTGGATTGCTGGTGTGGTCACTTAAATTAGGGCTCCACTGCAGAGCCTGTGGCTGTGTTATTACTTGCTTTGTACCCCTTACTTTTTATTTTATTTTTCATGGAAGAGCAAAGCACAGCAAACCCCATCCTCTTCTCTAATACTATCTACCCAGGGGGGCTGGTAAATTTTTAAATTAAACCGAAAGATGCCTAGTCTGGATACGAGTCAAAATGGGGGAAAGATGTGGGTCAAAATTTGCAATCTAAATCACGTTCCAAAAATAGGAGAAACTGAGTCACGCAGCTGCGGAAAGGAGGGACCTTTTCTGAAACTTTTCCTTTGATGTCTGTTTGTGTGAGCGCTGATTCTTTGAGTTACCGTCGGGTCATTATTCAGTTCGAAGGACTTTTCTCCTGCCAAGGGAAGGGAACGCTCCATGCCTTATTCATTCTGTAGTTTGTCTCTTTCTCACAAATTCCTGTCCACTCTGTATCCATCAAGTGAAATCCCCTCAGCTGTTTTTCTTTTCAGCTATTTCCAATGTCCTTCAACTTTCAGCTGCGTGTGGAGTTCTCTTGCTTGGGCCAGTTACCTCTGGGAATTTGTGATATTATTCTACGAGTGAAATATGGGTTTAATGAAACCTAATGAATCAAAAATACAGGCAGAGGAGACAGCATTATGTAGAAATGCTGACCTGGATTTCCATTTCCATTTGTCATTTTCTGCTTTGATTGACCTTTACAAATGTAACTGCAAAAAACATACTAAACCTGAAATGATTTACAGCTCTTCAGGTATTTGCAAACATGACAGATTATAATAACATTACATTATCCTGTACTTCTCTGAATTATACCTGCTGCTCTTGGATTTGTTGAGGATTAATGGAAGATTTTTCAGAATTAGCCACGGCATTACTAAGCGTTTTGGTAATTAAAACCAACCTGTTAGTGGACAGATACTCAGTAAAAGCTTGTTTGGTGCCCACATGTTATATTTGTCTCTCTCTCCACTGCAGCCCGCCCTTGACACAGTTCTTTCTTGAATGTGGTGGCATGGTGAGGACAGACAAGAAGCCTGCACTCTGCAAAAGCTACCAGAAGCTAGTGTCAGATTTGTGGCACAAGAATAGGTTGGTGTTTGTCACTTCTTTAATTGATTTCATATTTGAATGGTCACGTTTATTGTTTTCCAATGTTTAGAATATGACTCCAGAGAGACTGTAGTGCTGTAGATTTTAACTTCACCCCGAAATCAAAAATACATATTTTTCCTCTAACCTGTTGTGCTCTTTATCAGTCTAAATTGTTTTGCTCTGAGTTGCCAAGTGTTGGCCCGTAGAGATGTCTGCGATGATTGACAGCTATGTTGGCCAATTTGTGTGCAAGCAATCAATGGTGCTGCTCGTGATTGGTGGGATTGGTGTATGGGTGGGAACGCAATACTGCAGGGATCACTACTGTGGAGACTGTGCCTCCAAACGATACCACCAGCACAAGATGGCAGCAATCATACCTGTATATTTTGGCTTTATTTTTGTACAGTAGGAGGAAGTGGAGAGAAAATAGTTCCTACATGAAACTACTCACAACATGGTCTGTGGATTATCTTGACTAACAGGGTCATGATTTCTGGAAAGAGATGTTGCTGTTGGGTTTTTCCAATGCATTTTTTGGCGCTTTGAGCACCACAAGCCGAGTGCCATCTAGTTCCATTATATTGAAGAGAAGGCAGACATTTCTACGGCTGATATCTCCTACACTTGGTAACTCACACCAAAAGCAATCTAGACTGATAAGTAGCACTACAGGTAAGAGGAAAAATACATATTTTTGATTTTTGGGGTGAACTGTCCCTTTAAACTCAGCATCCACAGCCAAACTTGAATCACATTTCTGTATCAGCTAGTTTTAATTTCAAACTCTACATCACAAAAGACTTCATTGTGACATTGTGTGTAAGAATACTTGTTGAGCAGGCTGTGTTTTTGTCATATTGCAGACCCTCCTATGTGGTTCCAACCAACTTGTTCCAGGGGATCAAAGCCATAAACCCCATGTTCAGAGGATATTCTCAGCAGGTGGGTCATTGCAGATGGTGAAATAAATGTGCAACTTAAGTGTATGCGCACAGATTCATTCTATAAATAAAACATGAAGGCACTCTTCACGGTTGGAGACATATTCAGCAGTATGTCTGTGACTTTGTTCCTTTTATATGTTGAAAAGTAATCAGCTGTTGCAACCTGAATAGGTGGATTTTTTTGCTTTTACCTCTGTGCTTTGCAAATAACATGAATAATATGAGTAAATACAAATAGAAAACATGGATTAAGGTTTGAATAGAATTGAATCCTTTAAGAATGAATTTGTGCTGAGCTGGGATTATTATGGGTCTGACGCCCAGACTGTAAAGTTGATCTTATATACAGTCTCTCCCTTTTCTCTTCCACTCCATATCCCTCTATGCTCGTTCCTTTACAGAAATTAAATTAGCTCCGGCTCAGATCACTCAGCCAGACAAACTGAATCCTCTCCGTTGCAATTACTAACT
Source organism: Epinephelus fuscoguttatus (assembly GCF_011397635.1). Classification (NCBI taxonomy): domain Eukaryota; kingdom Metazoa; phylum Chordata; class Actinopteri; order Perciformes; family Serranidae; genus Epinephelus; species Epinephelus fuscoguttatus. The sequence goes on along the minus strand of NC_064766.1, from coordinate 15,760,372 downwards.
CAGAGCTTCTGACTTTCATTCACACACAAATGCACACATTAAACCTATCTAAAAAGATAAATTGCTTGATTTGATTCCAGACGGTGCTTGAAAGAAAAGATTTATATGTTATACATACAAAGACTTCTTACTGGATGTCTTGTCTTTGTCCAGTGTCTGTAAATAAGGGACTCATAAGCCCGAGCAGTAAAATGATAAAAGGGCCTGTTTCCTCTTGGTTTGCCAGTGTTTGTTCAGAGGACTTAGCTGAGGAATATTCATTTGTCACGCCATGCTGGGCTGCACAGCCTTGGAATTACCATTGCTATGAATGAAGTTAACATTCCAGGTCCTGGGAGAGGAGAGTTCATTTGGCTTGAGAGGGAGATTGGATGTCTGTGGTTCATTAAATTTGATTACACATTCATGAGCGTTTGGTTTCGGATTCTGTGATGCAGAATTGGGATAAACAAGGAGGTGAAGTGGTTGTTGTTTGTAATTTGGGGAAAAAAATTAGCTCTGGGAAAGCTTTGCTGTGTCTGTCAAACTTGATTATATTTAGGAAGAATTAGTGCTGCGATATAGCGATATATTTCAGTGTTCTTTTCAGGGAGAGGAAATTAACAATTTTTTTCACAGACTACTGTGACCAAAATGACTACATAGAAACTGTAAAATTTTCTCAGCTTGAACTAATTTGTTACCTCAAATAACATTTCTTGTGATTATCCTCTCTCGGCCTCCAGGACTCTCAGGAGTTTCTGCGCTGCTTGATGGATCAGCTCCACGAGGAGCTGAAAGAGACACTGCCCGAGCCCTACGACCAGTCCAACGGCATCACAGTGGAGGATGGCCCAGAGGAGGACAACCACAGCCAGTCAGACAATGACTTTCAGTCATGTGAGTCCTGCGGCAGCAGCGAGCGAGCCGACAATGAAGTGCAGGGTGGGAATGTGATGATGGAAGACACCAACGAGGCTGAGATGCTGATTCCTGAGCAAGATGAGATTCAGGCCAACAGGGAGTGGCAGAAGGAGAAGAACATGATTAATGACCTTTATCGCTCCGGAGTTAATGGTGTTATGGGTGGAAGCACTGGAGTGGACATGGACAAAGATGTTGACACCACCACTGAAACCACACCCATTATAAGCAGCCAGGGAGCCATCAAGGTTCAAGGCAGAACATCAGGTAATTATGGAGAATAAGTGACTTGATGTTTTATTTTATCCACAATTTACTTGACTTTTTGATATTCAGCATCAAATTTACAGTATTGAAACTCAAACATTTCGCCTGCTCTCCACCAGATTCCTTCCCAGACATACAAATGTCCAACACCACAAGACCACAGAGTCCGATCCCGATGGAGGGACACATTCCCAAAATGTCTAGCAGCCCGCCCAAAGCTTCTTCAGGCTGGCCCAGCCTAAACCCTGCACACAAGAAAGGTACTTCTGTATAATCAGAGGCAGACATACCCAGATTCAAAGCTCTAAACTTTTAGCAGCAAAATCATATCATGTGTCTGTCTTTGCTCACATACTGTAGCACTATTCTCACATTTCTCTTTCTGCCTTCCTACAGCAGTGACCACATTCTCCCCACCAAAGAGCAAGCGCCAGAAGAAATACCGCAGTGTCATCTCAGATGTGTTCGATGGGACCATCGTCAGCTCCGTTCAGTGCCTCACCTGTGATCGGGTTAGTGTGGACATTATTGAGATAATGGGATTGTTGAGAGGGTGACAGGGACAGTGGCAGAAGAGCACTAGAGAGTAGGACATTATGTCATAAGTCATTTCATGGTCCTAAAAATAGAATGTAATGTAAAAATCTACTTTGGTGCTCAGCTCTGGTGTTCCTACCACAGACTGTATAAAATAATGGACGTAGCTACAGTGATATCACCCACTGGTTTGTAAAACTGCCATTTTGAAGCCTTGAGTTCAGCATTTCTGTGGCCATCTTGGTTTTTGAATCCAGAAGTAATCGTATTTGGATGAGAGGGTGGAGCTGAGGATGAGTGACAGACAACCTGTCAATTAAGCAGCCCCGTCCTTAAGTATGCCTAACTTAAAGCCTTGATAAAATGTAAATCGCTGAGATATACAAAAATTCATCCCTGTACAGTTGTCATGAATGTTGAATTTTTTTTTTTTGTACCATGCTGTGAACATGTTTATTTCTGCTATTAAGTCAGGCATTTTAACATAGGGGTCTATGGGGATTGACTCTGTTTTAGAGCCAGCCTCAAGTGGCCATTAAAGGAACTGCAGTTTTTGGCACATCCAGGTTGGCTTCATTTTCCAGCCCTGGAAGTTGCCGCATGGTTCCCACACAGTGTTGATGCAATTGTACATCCACTGTCATGTCACATTTTAATATTTCTGCTGTCATGAGAATAATTCTCTGCTACAAAGTGACAGTTTCTGACATAACCATGTAAAGATAATCACAGTTGAAATGTGGCCAAAGACAAAGCTATACTGTCTGTATGTTCTGTTTCTGTCAGGTGTCTGTGACCCTGGAGAACTTCCAGGATATCTCGTTGCCCATCCCAGGGAAGGAGGACCTGGCCAAGCTCCACTCTGCCACCCACCAGACCTCCCTGGTTAAAGCTGGCTCCTGTGGGGAAGCTTACGCACCACAGGGCTGGATTGCATTTGTCATGGAATACATCAAGAGGTGTGTTTATAATATGTACACTATTTACTTTCATCACATGGAGCATTAATGGCTCTGTACTTTTCTATTTCTGTGTCAAATTCACATCTCTGTTTGTTTCTATTTTTAGTTGGTTCTGGGGTCCAGTGGTTACGCTACAAGATTGTCTCGCAGCTTTCTTTGCCAGAGATGAACTAAAGGGTGAGCGTGTGGGCGTAAATCTGTTCTACCAGCACACACATTAAGACTGATGTCTCAATAACTGTGTGCTTGTTTTTTTTCTAGGAGACAACATGTACAGCTGTGAAAAATGCAAGAAGTGAGTACCTAATTCTGACTCTGCTGAATACTGAGCTGTACTACTAATTCATTTCACAACAGGAAATAATTGTCTGGAGCTGTAATTATTGCCCTTCTTCGTCTTTTTTCCTCTTAGATTACGAAACGGAGTCAAGTTTTGTAAAATGCAAAGTTTGCCAGAGGTATACACACAACCTTAGTACTTCATGTCTTTTGCCCTAATGTTTTTTACACGACGGATTTCTAAAATAAAATTTCCTCTGCTCCAGATCCTGTGTATCCACTTGAAGCGCTTCAGGCACGAACTGATGTTCTCCACCAAGATAAGCACCCACGTCTCCTTCCCGCTTGAGGGCCTGGACCTGCAGCCTTTCCTGGCCAAAGACAGCTCCGCCCAGACCACCAACTATGACCTGCTGTCAGTCATCTGTCACCACGGCACTGCCAGCAGTGAGTGGGCACAGTCACTCCTCTTTCTGCTCAGACTGGAGCATCCGCCTTCAGTTGGCACGCTGTAGTGTCCTGCATTCATTAGCCTGTAGACAAATTTTACATGTGCTTGTTAGGTTTATGAATGCTGCTCTAACGCATTCCCCTGTCTGATCCCAGGTGGCCACTACATAGCGTATTGCAGGAATGACGTGAACAATCTGTGGTATGAATTTGATGACCAAAGTGTGACCGAGGTCTCTGAATCCTGTGTCCAGAATGCTGAGGCTTATGTGCTCTTTTATAAGTAAGTCAACACAAAAGATTTTAATTGTTACACACACAGAGTTGTAAACAGGGACCTTTTTATCCTTGAAACATTTTAAGATTCACTGTGCTGCTTTGATATTCATAACTTACATTTCACTTTTGATCACTCAGTTGCAGTAGTGATTAATCTGTGGGTCTGTTCCTGTCACAGAAAGAGCAATGAGGATGCAGTGAAAGAACGTAGGAGGGTGTCGGGTTTATTTAACATGATGGAGCCCAGCCTTCTGCAGTTCTACATCTCTCGCCAGTGGCTTAACAAGTTCAAGACCTTTGCTGAGCCGGGACCTATTTCCAATGACGACTTCCTGTGTTCGCATGGAGGTGCGTGTGACCAAGCATTTTATTCTTATTCTTGCATTAAATTGGGAAGGTCAACCGGGGACCACTGTTGTTTTTTCCTGAGTCTGCAACTTTCAATCCCCTCCCTACCCTCCTTTTTGATGTGCCCTGTGTGGGCTTTTTGTATTTTATCGTCTTGTGTCTATGTTCTACTGCAAAGTCCAATTGCCCATCTGGGACAAATAAAGTTGAAAGTTGACTTGAGTTGAAAGTTTACTATGTCATCATCATATTGAAACTGCTCAGAGGTCAAAGTATCCGCAAACAGAAATCCCTTTTCTTGTGCTGTACACAAGTGTTTAGTGGAAAAATGGTGCTCTACCCTCTCGTAACACAGCTTTTGCTTTCATCCTTTGCTGTGGATTTTTGACTTTGACAAAGACTGCAGAGTATTCCCTTCACAACACAACAGACTTCAAAGGGGGGTTTTACTTCTCTTTGTGCAGATGATCCCTCTCTCTTGTTATAGTAGAGAATAAGAAAGAATTGTAAAAGGGTTTTGTGCCAATCAAGTTCCTTTCTTTTCTGCCCTCTATTCAAACAGTGCTGGAAAATATGGAATTTAAAATTAAGTTGGAAAAAATGTAAATTTATGATAAAGCTGCGGCAGAGAATGTGTTTCATTCTGTAAATAGGCACGTACAGGTTGTTTTCTCCTCCTCTGCAGCCACCAGCACATAATAACTGGCTAGTCAGGTACATAAGTAGAGATAATATCAGTGCAGTGAAACCATGATTGTGTTGCAGCAATGCGGCCAGTTGTTTTATTTTCACTTTCCCGTTCATTGCTAAGGGCGTCATCAGAAATATATATTTAGGCATGCAAAGCCTTTATTAGGGGCTCTGGCAGCATGTTTCCCCAGGAGGAGAGGTTCTTCAAATAAACAGCCATAAAATGGTTGCTTCCCTTTAATCTTTCAAGGAGAAATACTTTGTGTGGTCATGTAGTGATTCCCAGTCTTTCTGCCTTGTGACCCCATAAATGAGGCAAAGTCTACCTGTGATTCACATCATTATGGCTTGAGTTTGGACATGATAGTGATCGTTTCCTCGTGGACAGCTTCACCGGAAAGATTTTTAGAGGCTTGAAGAGGCAGAACTATTCAAAGTGTTACACAAGAAAAAGCAAAAATTGATAGAAAATCAGTTTTGTGAAACAAAAAATTTATTTTTCCCCCTTTTTTATCCTCTTGTGACCCCTCAGTTTTATCTTGAGACTTCTTTGGGGGTCCTTACCATAGACAGTATATGAATTTAGATGACACATCTTCATTTCCTCCTACTGTACAATGATGCCAAAATATCCCAGATACAGCTGCTGCCATCTTGAGCTAGTGACGTAATTTGTAGCCAGAGTCGGCGCAGTAGCGATCTCTGTGAAATTAAGGTCCCACCCATAAACCTGTCCGAACAATCATGAGCAGTGCCATTGATTGCAAGCACACCGATTGCCACACACAGCTGTCAATCATGACATAACACTTGAACGTACAGTGGCATGATAACTACCTAAAATGACAGAAACCATCTTTGGGAAAAATTAATTTGATGTGTACTTTGATGTTTTAGTTTGGCTCATGTCCCATCCACTAACTGGGCGGGGTTTATGACTTCTTCTTTATGACTGGTTTATGCATCCAGCCACCAGGGGGCGATTAAGATGTTTTGGCTTTACGTTTGGGGAGCTGTCATGCTGTCCATCTTTATATACAGTCTTTAGTAGGATCCCAAAGTTAAAATCCACTGCTTTATTAATGACAGGGGCTGTGATATTACATGTAAGGATATAAGTTAATAATGGGTAACACAATTTGAAACTGACTTCAACATATTTGTGCATATTTCTGCCAGCTTCTTGGCTTTTCAAGAAGATAGTGGTCACACTGTTCCCAACACTGATCCTTAACAAATGTATATTATGTTTTAATATGTTTCATCAGGTGTGCCCCCCAACAAAGCAACGTTCATTGATGACCTGGTTGTGATGCTGCCACAGAACGTGTGGGATCACCTTTACAGCAGGTACATACAGTAGACAGGCCAACTGGAGGCATTAAACTTTTTCAGCTCTCCCATTACTCATTTTACTCACAGTTGCAGTACCATTTCCTTTTGTAGAATTAATTTCATCTGTGTGAGTTAACTTGGACTGTTCCCTGCAGGTACGGAGGAGGACCAGCTGTCAACCACCTGTATGTTTGCCACACGTGCCAGATTGAGATTGAAAAACTGGAGAAACGGCGCAAATCAGAGCTGGACATGTTTGTCAGGGTAAGTCTGTCAACCATCAGCCCAGTCGCCAGAACAGAATGTTGGCATTTAACGTTTCTGCAAACCACAGATATGTTACGTTTATTGAGCTAAGTTTCTCATCAGGAGAAGGAGACGACTGATGAAAAGCAAAGGCAAACCACTCTGTTGGAGACGCTGTTCATTTCCAGCCGTGTTTGTAGCAACAAAAGTGGTATTTTTAATGAGAGGTTGGGACATTTCCAACCATATTTATAGAGGCAAAAGGGGATATCTTTTAACAAGAGGTTGGGATATTTCTAGCCATGTTTGTAATGACAAAAGCGGGTATTTTTTAACAAGAGGTTGGGACATTTCCAGCTGTGTTTGTAGCAACAAAAGCAGGTATCTTTAAACAACAAGCTTGGACATTTCTTGCTGTGTTTGTAGCGACAAGGGGGTGTTTTTTAACAAGGGGTCAAGACATTTCTAGCCATGCTCGTAGCGACAAAAGCAGGTATTTTTTTTTACAAGAGTATGGGTCATTTCCAGCTGTGTTTGTTTGTAGCGATTAAGCCAAAACATGATGGTTTCCTAACCCTAAGTGGTTTTTGTGCCTAAACCTAATTACATGTTAACAACAGCATTGTAAAAACATAAAATTGAAATGTAAAGTTTCAACATATTTGCTACTGCTACATAATTGTTTGAGGAAACATACAGTGCCAACATTTATTCTGGTGATTGGGTTGCAACCATATGTTCACCAGCAAGACCATGGGCAGCTAGGAAAATGGAACATATATGGAGCTAACCCTATTAAGCCAGACACAGGAAAAAATGACATGAGTGATAATGCATTTGATGTCAGTGAGCCTCTGTGCAGCCCAGTACTCATGGGAGTGTATAGGCCTATTCTCCAGTCTATTGAACCAGCTGATAGGCTGCATGTGTTGGTGCTCTTCACCCCGGCAGGAGATGAGAGGTGTGAGCCCGATGAAAGCCTTATCATTAATGCATTGGGACAGACGCAGCTGTTATTGCCTGCTCAGTCTGCTCACTCACACAATGGCTGCTCAGAAGAAAAGATAGATGGTGTGTGTGTGTGTGTGTGTGTGAGAGAGAGAGAGAGAGAGAAACGGAAAGCTGGATTGTGTCATTTCCAAGAAAGATGAAATTGGTGCAGTGTGGTGTTAAGACTCTGTTCTAATTGGAATAACTACCAGAGAGAATTGATTAGGTTTTCCATCTCCTCTCCTTTGAATCCTTTCATCTTCACTTAATTTTTCTTTTTGCCCCCCCACCCCTCCTGTTTCTCCTCCCCATCCCTTTGCATCCTTTCTCCTCCCTCATGTCTCTACTGCTCACTCCTCCCTCATTTCCTCTCCCCCTCTCTCTGTAGCTGAACAAGGCGTTCCAGGAGGAGGAGTCTCCAGTGGTCATATACTGCATCAGCATGCAGTGGTTTCGTGAGTGGGAGGGCTTTGTCAAAGGAAAAGACAATGGTAATTGGACAGAAGTCTTGCCTTTCCACCCCCAATCCTGTTTAAATGTCTGATTAAAAGGCTAACTGTTTCCATCTTGACATTTGTGCCTGATTGCTGCTGGTTGAAAAACTGTTGCGATTTTGTTTGATGTAAATTTCTCTTTTAAAACATATGTCCCATGTCAGATGTATACATTTACATGGTTAGGAGAACATGGCAAATGAACTGTTTTATATGGGACATCTAGATTCTCTTGTTTGCAAAAGCTGCTCATGTTCAAAAGAAGCTCTGAAGTCCCATTTCTTCTCTTGATTTATCTTCAAAGAGTTTGCTTTAGTCCCCCGAGTCAAGTTTCCCTCCCGCTACAGCAAAATGAAGCGTCAAAATATATTTCATTTTCTCGCACTCGTTCTCATTTTCTTTGCTTCCTTTGCTTTGTATTGTCACATCTATTTATAACAGCTTACATCTGGCACGTCGGCAAATGTCTTTTTTCCCTCTGACTTCTGCTCCTCTAATATTTGTTTTCCTGCTGTAGCAAGTGGGGAGCAGAGATTGCTTTTCATGGTGTAACAGAAACATTTGACACTTTAACATTGTTGCTCTTTGAAACAATTAGGATTGAGGAAAAATAGACATGCATATTACTGCTGTGTATATACTGTAACTATGACTGTTAACTGTCTTTCTTCTTCTTTAAGATCCTCCGGGACCTATTGATAATTCCAAGATAACAGTAAACAAGAATGGCCATTTAACACTCAAACAAGGTACTATTATTATTATTATTAATAATATTATAATTATTATTATTATTATTATTGCCATGTTTTGTTATTATGTCTCTACTTTGATGCTGTGGAAAGATGTTGTTTTTAATACTTGTTCGGGTATTTTAAGAAGCATAAAATAAGTAAACTATAAAAACATAAATAGGATGGATAAATAAAACCTTTTTGCCAGTACAACCCTTGAGCCTTTAACTATGCAGATAGTGTCATTAAGTGTGTTTGCTCTGACCCCGTAGGAGCTGACTCGGGGCAGATCTCTGAAGAGACATGGAACTTCCTCCATTCCATCTACGGCGGCGGTCCACTCGTGACGGTTCGGCCAAACATCAGCCACCAGGAAACAGAATCATCACAGTCGGAGGAGAAGATCGAGATGGAGACGCGCTCTCTCTAACCAGGCACTCGGCAGAAAACAACGGAAAACATTCAAGAAATTAAAAAGCCTTTTTATTTTGCACTTGACTTTTATTTCAAAAGCATTCGAGCAAAGGACCTCATCTTTACCGCCACATGACAGCCTTTGACTGCTGACAAGAGGGAATTAACATGTCTGACAAAGGTTTGTCCTGTTGTACAAATCTGTATAAAGAGCTCTTAAATTTCTATTAGCACTGTAGTATTCATGTGTCAGGTTGTTTTCCGAACTGAGCATTTAAATTATGTGCAGCTAAAAATTCCACTGAATGCCATATTTCTTTTTTTTTCTTGACCAAATGAGCACATATTGTATGTCCATGTGTCTTGTGTTGCTGATATTGATGAATCACAATACATCTTGCTGTAGATATATCACACATTTTTCCTGTCTTAAGAGAATATTGTCCAGTGAATGGTAAGGAGAGCAAAAATGTGACACTTAAAGTGGTGAAAATCATAAGGTTATGAAGGGACTAATTACTGAGTAGTCTCAGGAATGAATTTTGTGTTTTGCACTGTTCTGTAGACGTACAAATTGGCATGCTCACGCAAATGTCTGGTTTGTATTTGAATGTACCAGTACTGATACTATGTTGGTCAAGATTCAGCACTTGGTAACTTATCACAGAAGGGAGTGATTTAATAAGATGTTAATAGATTTTTTTTTTTGTAGAAAATAAGTGGCAGGCGGAGTCTGTTAAGAATGCATGCTTTAACACTCAATCCCAGTTTAACATCACATGTAACTGCATGTAAATGGAAAGCTGCTCATAAAATGTGCACACAAGTCATGATCTGGATCTATCTTCACTAAATTGTACAGCTACAGAAAGCATATTGCAGTATGTAATCAGCATCATCATCAGCAATCTAATTAATTAATTAAAGGCATTATTTTTGTGTATGGGCATGGTGTTGCTTAACATGCTGGCTGATAGGGGGTAAACAATGCTGTACTGCAAGTTTTTGCATATGGATGTCACTTGGGTAAGATCTATCCTGAATTTTGCTGGCTGACACTATTAAAACTTGATGAAAACATGTTGAACACTGTTGTCATCTTGATTTTGTCACCATTTCTGCTAGGTAGAGAGGTTGTTAGATGAGAAACAAGGGGGTAAATTAGAAAAGAAAAAGTCAATTGTAGTGTCTATCTTCTATTATGAAAAGTGTCAATAAACAGTCATCAATTAATCGGGGTGACCCTGAAGAGTGTGTGACCGATTACACTTTTGGCAGGGGCAAAATTGTACAGTATAGTGTTGCATTTTGACGAGCGCGGTTGAGTCGGCTCACACACCCCGACTAACGCTAGTTGACTGGATTGAAAACATGGCTGCGGCCGAACGTGCAGCAAATTTACGGAAGTGAGGTATGTGTAATTCTTGAGCTACAAACGCTATTTAGAAGTGTGCCTCCAGTTCGGTTCTTCGAGTACAGCAAATGACAAAACCTAAATTTATTAGCCCACCAAAAATGCCTCTGACCGGCATTGTTGGCAATACACAAATACATCGGCAAAGTTATGCGCGGAACAATCAGCTAGCTTGGCTAGCTAATACTAGGCTGCAGCGGCTAGCCGTAGCTGCTAAATGGTTACTAAACTGTCGTTATACCGCTTGGTTGCTAACCATGCCGCTTGTGTCCGTGCGTAGCGGTTGAAATGTAAACCTCGGCTAAACAAAATATTAGTTGCGACTCCCCCTACTCGGTTATGTATCACTGGTGGACTTAATGGCTGTATCAGTTGTCGAGCTAGTTTAGCTAGCATGTTAGTAACGCTACTAGAGGGGCTACAGCTAAAACCGCCACGATTCTTTTCTGCACGATGCAGTTTATAGGAAAACTAGCCGAGAAGAACTAGCGAAGGTAATGTTAGCCAACTTGGCTAACTAGTCGTTCACAAGAGAAAAAAGGAAGAAAATTGGCTTTTAGATTGCAGTGTACTACTTCGTTGTGTCATTTGAGGCTTGTAAGATAATATATGGATTTCAAGGGTGCAACAGTCTGCAGTTTGGTGTCTCAAGCGTTAATGTTTTATATTTAGCCCTGGAGAGCTAACGGTAAGTTAGTTTGCTAGGGGTAGCCCGCTAAACGGCAAGCTAGCTCAAGTAACGTTCGCTTGGAAGTTGGTCCATGCTAACGTTAGCCTGCTCCCCAGTTCTTCTAACTGGGCTGTTTTGCCCAAACGTGTGGTTGGAGTTTTAATCATGAACTTTAGAGTTGACCTGCTGCAAACTAGTGTTAACTTAACCGGCGGCACGTGCAGCTGCAACGGTGTCTAGGCTCTAGTTTAACAGCATCCAACTTTGTCGACATTGAGCTCGCGGCAGCTGATTAGCTGAGATGTTGGGATTTGAGCGATTCTCATCGGTATGTATACCAACACAACTTCGTGGATTTTTCGTTGCCAGTAGGCCCTGTGGAAGTGTTGAACTACAGGTCAGCAACAGAGATGAACAGTCCAACTCGACGGTAAAACAGCACAGAGCTTGTTTGTTTATCATAAAACAAATTTCTTACTCTGATCTCAGCTACGGGCGTTAGCTTAGCTGGTTTGCCAACAATAGCATTCACACTTAGCCAGTAAGGTGTATGTTTACTTATGTGTAGCTGGAGTTTACAGCCTTTACATTTAAATAAAAAACAATGATTCGTTTGTTATGGCACATGACCCATGTGTAGGTTCTGGTCTGTCATGATTATGGCAATTTAAACAGCACGTGTTAACATAACTTCACAACCAAACACGCGCTTTAGTGAAGAACAGGAAGTGGTTTGATTGAGAATTACAATCGCACATGGGTCCTGTCTAAGTAGGTGCACTGACTAATAACACATTCTGGCTTTGACACCTTCAGCATTCATGGTTACACTGCTGCCTGTGAGAATGAGCTACTATTTTCCAGCCTTGTCAGGATCAGTGGCTATACGTGACAGTAGTGTCAGAATCAGCTTTATTGGCCAAATATGTGTACACATACAAGGGATTTGACTCTTGTTTTTTAGTTGCTCTCAATGTACATGCACAAAAATAGAGGCACAGATAAAAACAAGAACAACAAAGGTGAAACAAACACTTGACAACTATGCGCAGATATAAATATGCATATGACATTGAAATTTATAAACAAAATACTGTGTCAAGGCTATTGAACTTGCTCAAACTCTTCTACTGCTAAATGATAAATGTGTACCTGTGGGGTTTATTGTCACCTTGTGTGCTAGGACATTCCTTGAAAAGGCAGAGGGAGTTTCAAGCTTGCTTGTATTTGATTAAATAGAAATGACCGTAGTTAAATGTTTATATATGACTCAAAAGATAGTCACAAAATATGACATTTTCCTTCAGATCACTAATGAAGCACTGTCCACTGTCATATACTCAACAACAGTAGGGAGAGAGCACAAATCAAATTGCTGGTCTGTGGTCTAAAACAGTGGTTCCTGACCTTTCTGCCGTTTGACCCCCATAAAACAAAGCAATGTCTTCTTGCGACCTCTCATCAAACATTATGGCCTTGTTGCTGACATGAGTTATAAGCAGTTCAACTAAAGAGTAGTTTATCTGTGTCAGATTTTTTCATTTGAAGCACCTTTTAGCGTCATTACAAGTCAAAATATATATTGTTTCATGAGGAAAAAATACAAAAAATTGAAGAGTCACAAAGGATGGACAGAAATGTATAGATTTTCCTCTTGCCTTTATTAATCTTTTAATGCCAACTATCAGCTGGTTTGGAACAGTGGGCTACAAGTATATTTATTTTAATGTTCATAGTGTGTACATACTTTAGGTAGCTTATGTTATGACACACTCCACAGGCAAGGAGACCCTGTTTTTGAGCAGTCTGTCAATGATTGGCCCTTTTAGAAACAAAGTTCTTGTGTGTTTATGTGGTAACAGCATGGACTGGAAAGATGCAAGCTATCCGACACACTTTGTAACTGCCCGCACTATTTTTATTTTACGACAATCCCGACATTACACTTCTGTCAGACATGTTTTAAAGGAACCTGAAGGCAGCACGAGATGCTTATTAATTAATTATTAATTGAGGCTTTGTCAGCTGTGCCAACAATGTGTTAATTATTGTGACAAGGAAGTGTGAGCAAATGTTTCATATAGCCCAGTTATCCAACTCAACTGTAACCCCGATCAGTTTGAAGTAGTGATTAGTTTTCTGGTTTTTGAGAGCAGGTCAGATGAGCAGGCTTAATTAGTTTTGTCAATTTGAGTCCAAGGGTGAATGCTCAGTCTGAATAACCTGCTCCCCTTCTGTGTTTTTCTTCCTTTCTCTTATTTTATGCATGGACAAATCACATTAGTTTTCTCAGCTGGAGTCCTTAGTGGAGTGTGAGTAATATGTGCATGTGGTAGTGCTTGTTTCAGGTGACTATTATGTTAGCTCCCCAAAGGAATATTATCAAAATGTATTTGTAGCCAAGGTAGCCTCTGGCTTTGATGTTGCTGTGTTAGCACAGTGAAGGAAAAGGAAGGAATTGTCCCAGGAAAGCCAACAAGGAGCTTTTAAATCAGTTTTGACAGAGGTCAGCCTACAGATTGATGTACTTGGATTTAATGTAAATGAGCACCATGTCCACAATGCTAATTGCTGCAATAATTTCTCTCCTCTATGATGGGATGCTATGACTGTGTCTCATCTTCTAAGAAAGGACACCCAGTGAGATAATTTCTCCCTGAATGTCACTTTAATATGACCTTTACCACGTCACATTTTTATTGTACTCTGTTGTTAGATTTATTATTTGGAGCTGTTACCTAGAGGATACTTCAGCGGCAAGGTTTGTGTGTGTGTGTATGTGTGTGTTGAATGGGAGTTTTTTTGGGGAATTAGGGAATGAATGCATGTATTCCAGCCAGGGCAGGAAATCTTTTTATCCACTCAATGCAGTCTCAAAATTTCACCCTGCTTTCATTGGCTGCATATTCTTACTAATTACTGTATACTTAAGACTTACAGATGATTAGGTTTACAGTCACAGACTTGCCCACTAAAATGAATTGTTTGACTGTGGAGTTCATGTCTGGAAAGTAGAGCAACTTTGTTTGTTTATTATTCATCACATTGATGAGTTTCCAAAGCAACCTTAATGTAATCTCCATTACTTGAGGAGTTATTTGTAATGCCAAGGCTACTTTGCTGTTGTGTTCTTACGTCTTTCATGACCGCCAGCCATTGTGTTTTCCTTGATACATTGCTTTGTATCCGCTTCACTCCGTGACCTTTATACCATGTGCAGAATCTTAATACTGGGTGAAACCAGAATAAGCTGTATATGTGTTAGTGACAGCTCTTTTAATTACGTTATGTTTGCTTCAGTAACAACCTTAGATAAATGTGAGTAAAGTAAGGTGTTTACGTGGCATAGTATTGATGGACTTATGATGGATTTTCTGACCAAGATTACATCTGAATTGTAATTGCATGAGGGTTTTGTGTTATCTGTGAAATTGATTCTTTAGTATAGATTAAGATATCTAAGATTGACTGCTTCATAATCTCTGGTAGTATTTGGCTTGTAAACCAGGATTTTTGTCCAGATGCACAGAAATGTACGTCATCTGCGGGATACCTCAGGCGACACACAGAGCGAGTTTGGGAAAGCTTTGTTGTGCCTTAAATTGTGTCAGAGGTTTAGGACATGACGATTAACTTCCTATGGTTGTCCACACACTAAGCCTGTAAGCCTTGTGCAGGGTTCCTGTTGTCAATGCATTTCAATTTTTGTACGTTCTGATAAGTTGTGGAAGGACTGCAGCCTGTTGGTCCTCTGGCACACCTGTTATAAAGAGATAAACAGCCTACAGTGTGTGATGACAAACCTATGTCTGCAGTGTTATCTCTGCTGAACTGGGGTGTAAGAATTACAGTGTAGCTTCTGTGTCAGAACTCAGTCAACCAATAAACCATATGTATTCTTTGTGGGACAGAATAAGCAGTAATCTCTGCAGAGAGGGAATAAAAATGCCCTCACTGAAACTTACACACACATTTGATTTGGGGTTTTTAATGCAGGTAGTTTACCTTTTTATAATTCATCTGCTTGCCAGCTTTGGGGGCTTTTTCAGTACTTAAAATGCTTGCTGCGCTGTAGTCACCTTATCTCTTGAGTTACCGAGCACATACAGATGAGTCTCAAAGCTGTGATATTTGCGAAGTATTGAAAGTGACTGTGTTATTGGTCATTTAGGCTAGATGGAAGATCTGACCTTATTGTTTCCTGTTTTGTCTCCTGCCAGTTTAAGATCCTCCACCTTTTTAATGTATTTCCTTTGTATGGAGCTGTGATAAGACATCTCGTTTTGCCTGTGGACAGAAGGTGTTGCTTAGCTACAATGACAGGGGAAATCAATACCACTCTGGTGTGAGCTGAGAAATGACCCGAGCGGTATTTAACAAAGGCCTTTTGGTGAACGCTTTTGTTTGAACCACCCCAGGGTATCGTTCATGCATTCATTTTTAGCATAGCTGGCCAGTGAAACCAACCAAATGTACAGCTTTTGCAGTGGTAGTGCTATGATGTGACCATTGAGTTGTAAAGGTTTGCAGTTTCCAGTGATTTTTTTTTTTTTTTTTTTAACTTAATGAAGTGCATGATTCTGTCTGTGTGTGTTTTACAGGTGCCCACATTCTGCTGCAGAGGAGAGAGCACCAGGATGAGGAGACTGTAGGCACCCGCCGTAGTATGGCCGCGTCCCGTTCCTCGCGCGTCACAAGGTCGTCAGTGGGGCTCAATGGATTGGATGAGAACTTTTGTGGTCGAACCCTCAGGAACCGAAGCATCGCCCAGCCGGAGGAGACCTCGGTGCCTCCACTACCAAGGGCCCGCTCGCCCAAGAAGAAGCAGGAGTCGAAGCAGGACGGCAAACAGGAATCTAAGCAGGAGTCGAAACAGGACTGCAAGCAGGAGTCGAAACAGGACTGCAAGCAGGAGTCGAAACAGGACGGCAAGCAGGAGTCAAAGCAGGACACCAAACAAGATGTTAAACAGGAGTCAAAGCAGGATTCTAAACAGGACGCAAAGCTGGACGCCAAACATGATACAAAGCAGGACACTCAGCAGGATGGCCAGCAGCAGGGCTCGTTGCAGGTGAAGGTAACTGACTCAAATGTTTCTCCTGCTGAGGCAGAGCAATGGACCAGCTCCAGGAAGCGGGGCGTGTCCTGTTTAGAAAAAGACAGTAGTCCTGAGAATTCTGAGAAATGTGATAGAGGGAAGGGCGCGCGGGATGCCTGTCCTCAAATCAAAAGGGCCAAACGGTGCTCCCGCTCTGGAGAGTCTCAGGGACACGAGGAGGACCCTGAGCCTCTGAAACCTGAAAGTCCAGTCTCTGTCCCAGAGCCTAGCAATGACAACAGTTGTGAAGAATTTCCCAGCCAAAACTCTGCTAACACAACTCCTGCCTCACCTGTCCACAGTAAAGATGAAGGTGAGCTGACAGGGGGGAAGGCAGAGGATGGCCATGTGGAGTGTGACGGGGCAGCTCAGCCTCCGAATGCTCACAAGGCCTCTAATGGACTCAGAGAGAATAAAGCAGAGGAACCTAGCACACTAACTGAAGAGCCTAGTGCAAACCCCACCTCTGCCATCAACTGCCCGTCGCTGCTCAACGGTAGTCAGACGGGGGCTCCCTCATCCCCTGACCCCACTGTGCCTTGTAGAAACTCTGTCCCTGTGCAGATGGAGGTCTCTGGCTCAGGGGAATCGCCAGCCTCAGCTGCTCCGCCATTTGAGGCTGTTCCAGAGGATCCTGTCCCTGAGTTGATAGTAGCTAAGGAGCAGGAGGTGGAGGAGGTGGAGGTTGACGTGGTGGGCGACCCGTTGTGTCTGGCGCACGAGGAGCAGGTGACGGAGAGTGAGAATGACACCAACGGCCGGCCGCCAACACCAGTGCAGGAAGCTGCTGCCTCCACCTCCTCCACTACCACCAACATGAACAGTAGTCCAATCAACAACAACAACAACAGCAACTCAGGAGAAACTACACCCCCACTAGCAACAACCCCCTCCCCCACAGAGCCAGGGTGCAACCCCTCAATATCCAGCACGCCCCCCTCTTTCACAGAGCTCTACGAACACAGATACACCCTGCGGACTTCACCCAGGAGGGCTGCCACCGGTGGCAAGGCCTCCTCCAAGCTCAGCTCTCCCCCCAGAGACAATGGTCCCTTGAGGGAAGAGGGGGAGGTGGTGATTGGACTGGAGGAGGACTGCCCTGTGGTGGAGGAACCTGCTCCCTCAGACTCTGTCGGCCCCTCCAGTGAGGAGCCGGTCTCCGTGGATCCTGGAGACAGGGCAGGTGGTGAGGACAGTATGACTGTGGAGGGCAAAGAGGCTGAGAAAAGCATGGAGCTGACACAGAGCCAGGCTGCAGAGGAGGAGGAGGAAGAGGAGGAGCCAGACGTGTATTACTTTGAGTCGGACCACCTGGCTCTTAAACACAACAAAGAGTACGTGGGAGCTCCCCGGGGATTCTGCTCTCCCCTCATCTTTTGTTGATGTAGCTCTCACACATGTTGATCACTGTATTCTGTGATCATTGCGTTACTTCTGGTCTATGGTTTTGAATGAACCGGGCATGCATCTGAGTTGATGAGGATTTGTCTTTGCCAGGAATATTCTGATGTCTTGAAAGAGCTGAACATAAAACCTTAAGGATTTTTTTACTCAAGTCATAAATATGTCTGAAAATTAGTATTATTGTGCCCAAAACATCACTGACTATGCTTAAGGGTTTTTTTCTCTACTTGGTTGGTCAGGCAAGAGATTCAGGAATCTACTTGCCCTTGCACAAATTGTTGCATTTATTAGTAGTTAGAGTAACAACAGAGACTAAAGTTAATTATCATGTAAACTCTCAGGCTAAGTAAATGAGAGTCAAAATGACCCCATTTTATCAGCCCGCTCTCAAATTTGCGGCAAACTACGCAATTCATCGCCAGTCAGTGTGCAGCTACTTCTGGGGACATTTCGATCCCCAAAAGTAGCTGCAGATTTAGTGCTCCTCGCTTTCACGCTGTTCTCCAGGGTAAAATCGTTACATTATTTGAAGTCGTCACTTTCACTCAGGGAAGATGTGTGCAATGGTGGGTACAGACCCAGACCCATGGTGAGCCTGAGTGAGATGGGGGCAGCTGCCTGGAGGAAGAGAGGCTTTGTCCAGTCAGGCTCCGAGATGACGTTATCTTCTGCCCTCTGCTCTGCGAAGTGTTGAATTTACAGCTTACAGCAACTTAATTTAGCATAGTCTTTGACTTTTGTTTGATATCTAGCACGCATTAGGTTGGAGGGTAAGCTGGCTTGTTTACCAGGGGTGTAGCAAAGCATTGATCTGGACTGATATATCGCTTTAATGATTAACAATCCAATATGATTCATATGCCTTAATCACTTTACTTTCATTGTCTGGTTTTATGTTGCTTCCCTTACCCCTAGACTCCTACTGGGTTGTAACACGATGCAAAGTGAAAACATTGATAGATATCGTCATCTTTAAGATTAGCTTTTATTTTGAAATTTCCTCTGGCACGTCTGTGTCACTACTTCCATCCAAGCACACCTCCTTCCTAAACTTTCAAACAGTGCTAGCAACCTAGTACCAGGCAGACAATGGCAAGCAGTCAAGAAAAAGACAGCGAGGATATATTCTAATGTTGGATTTTATCAATCATAGGCCCCGGAAAGAAATTGAATTGAACTGAAATCATATCATGGCAGACTTTGTGATATCAGCAAGTATCATAAAATTGTCCAAAAAAGGATATAATATCATATTGTGATGAAACTTGAGATTCACAACCCTATTTGCTACATAAATGTCACTGTCACCTTGAACATCCTGCCGAAACCTCTTCAAAAATCTGGCTTTTCACTAAAGTGTTACTTGATAGTCTATATGAAAAAACTAATAGTCAAATATTCATATTGAACAGCCAAATCAGATTCAACAAATTCAAAGTTGACCCCTCCTCACAGGTTGAATAGGTTGAAAAGCTTTTTTCTCCTCTAAATCTTTTGAATTGATTTATTTAAATAACCGTTAATGGCCTCAAGAGGTAAAACATTCAACTTTATTATTGCCTGTGAAATTAGCAAAGATTAGAGAAAAGTCAGGAAAAACAGGAATAAAAAATGTGAGCGGGCAGAACGGTATTTTTCTTCTTTCTTGTCCTGTTAATTGCCACACAAACCCTGAGATTTATCTTTCAGCCCTGTGAGTGTTACCTTACCTTCTAAACAAAGGAAAGAATACAACTAATACAAGTGTGTCTGTGTTTTTGCAGCAGCAACACCTAGACAGAATGTTTAATTATCTCAGTTATTTTTGGAGGCTTCTCTCAGTTATTACGGGACTATCGATGAGCATCTAACTATAGCTCCTGTCTTATTGTTCAGGTTTTACATGTTTCAGCCTTTAATTTCCACCTTCAATCTGGTGCCGTGATTGTGTGAATTAGCTGCCAATTGTCATCTTTCCAAAGCCCACTGAGATTGGATGTTAAAATTACTCTGCTGATTGCCTCCGTCCTCTCTTTTCTCAGTAAGATGAGTTGTTTTAGAGGAGAAGGGTTTTTCGGCGTGGGGGCTTTGTTCCTAGTTGTGTTGTTAGGCATCAGACAAGATGGGATGTTTATATTTGTGGACAGATCCCATGCTGCGCTCAGTCAGGCACTGCTAACTGCACTGTGGCAGGTCAGCTGATACACGATGCATCTTCATGGGAGGAGGGGCAGAGGGCTGTGGGGGCTCAGAGACATCATCAGCTGACGTCCCTTTGTCTTTGACACCATTATTGGTGAAAGTTTCAAATTCGGAGAATGGCTCTAGAGTAAGATTTCACTGCTCTCGTATTGCACAGTAATTCGATCAAGTTTCTGTGACATGCCAAGTTTTAGGTCGTGCTGAGTAAGGAATATTTGAAGGCTCAGATCAGTGCAGTGAGGAGTCATCTTTAGAGAAGAATGACTTGGCATTTTTAGGGTTGCTGAATATGGAGAATTGACACGGACATGTTTGATAATGTGTATACAGAACATTGTGTATTGTCATCTAGCAGCTTTGTCTATTTTGACACAGTTCCCTCTACCTATTTCATGTAAATATTTTAAAAAGCAAACCACAATCCTTGATAATCAGGCATTAATGTAGCAACACCATTGTCCTGGCCAGTTTTTCATTTGGCACCACTGTTTTTCAGTGGACCTCAGGCCCAGTAGGTGGCAATGGTACGCCAGGTTTGTCCCTGGACACCTGGCGGGAGTCCAGAGTGCTGAGGAGCAGAGCCAAGTCCTCCTCATTTCTCTTAAACAGATTAATGTAGAGATCATCTGTTCATCTGAGGAAGTCAGCATGCTTGCTCATGTCTTGTGCACAGGTCTTACATTTGAATCAGAATAACTCTTGTACAGGAAATGTGCAGTAGTATGTTTATGTGCCACTGCTGGAGTGACAGATTTGCAGTTTGCACTGAAGCACAGCATTTACTGGTGCCTATACAAGGTCAGCAGAGCTTCACGTTGCATGAAAGGATGGTGTCTGTAACTAATGAAGGGATATGAGGTTAAACACACTTGGCTTGTTTGAATGTTTTGCTTGTAGGATTTCAAATCACCGGCAGCTGTTGAATAAATTGTGTCCTCTGCATTGATTTTCATTCATGTCCCGTTAGGGGAGATTGATCCACTCTGCTTCACTGAGCACTTGCATTAGGTTATAGCCATGTAGGATGCTGTCACATTCCTGTCGATTCTTCCTGCTCTGCCCGCACTGTAGGGCCTCTGAGTCAGTACCACACTTAGTCATTGACAGCTCAGTTTGCAGCTCTTCTGTTGCCCCAGAGGGTGTGAGTGGAAAGGTCAGACTTGTACAGCGTGGAAGGCTCCTCGAGCACTGTAAAACCCAAGTGTTTGTCATGCAAAGGTTTTGATATTGCTATGAAATATAAGTGATGTGCGCAGTTACAGATCAGAAAAGTGTTTTAGTGGTTAAAGTGTATTTTCTCTTACCGTTTGAACTTTCATTTACGGGCTGCACTTCTTGATGGGCTACACTAAGAAAGTAACTCTGAAGGTGTTATTTTCCAAAGCAGCTAATTTGAGATGCACCATTTCTGGCTCATGCAAACTCCTGCAAACACATTATTTGCAAAATAAGTGGAAAGGAAATGGTTTGTGTCTTGTGCAAGTATTTAAGTTCTCAGCTCCGTGGTTGAATTATTCATTGTCTGTGGTCTAAAAGTTTGATGCACTGCAGCAAGTGTCAGGTTGAATAATGTAAGCAGTCCCTCCCCTCCACTGTTGTCTGACCTGGCTTCCCTCCGTGTCAGTTATCAGAGGCTGCTGCAGACCATCGGTGTTCTCGAGGCCCAGCGCACGCAGGCCATCCTGGACCTGGAGACGTTGGCGCGTCACCAGAGGGAGGCACTCAGCAATCCCATCAGCTTTGTGGAGCAGCTGCAGAAACGGGTAACAAACATACAGAGTGTGTCCTTGGTAAAGTGAAAAGCACAGAGCCAGGGAGTGCCTGCTTTTATGATGCCTGTTGTGTTCAGGTTTTTTTTTGTTTTTTTTTTTAACATTGATGCATTAATTTTAATTCAGTATGTTTTAGTATTGAGGTCACAGTTTGTGATGGTGTTGTACTAGACTGCATTACCTTGAGAAGTGTTTTTTAATATTTTGACCCTCTCATGTATGCAAATGGGAAGGACAACATAATTAGAAACACTTTTCAATTAAAAAAAAGCATAATTGAGTTCACACATTTCCATCAGTGTCAGCAAAAACAACATTTTGAGCTCCATAAGGATAGGTGTTACAGCAGGGCTGTTGAATTGGAGTGGGGCCAGAGTGTATGTTCAAATGTGTACAACAAACAATTTGTGCACGAGCTGTGTAAAATCTGTAGTGATTCACTCTGCATCAACCCCTCTCTGAGATATGGCACATAAGATCTTGTTCTTGGGTTTTTGCCTGAGGAGTATCTCGCTGGTTGAAACATTGCTCGAATAAATATTTGGGAGCTTGTAAAATTCAGTGTGCAGAGTTCTCCTTTTCCACTGTATGGTTCAGATTGTGTTCTGCACCTGTTCACAACTGGGCTAGGATGTGCACACTGTCCACCTTTTTTCTGCTTTTGACTGCTTACTCGATAAAATGTCAAGGTAAATGGATTCATATGTTTGTGTAGTCGGGTAAAAAGTAAGTGCCTGCTTTTTTTTCACTCGAGCGTATGTTAATTTGTATGCGGAAACAAGGATATTGTGCATACAAGAAAAAGAAAGTGAGGATGTGAAATCATGTGGAACCTTTCTGTGAATCTAAGTTTAAGAATTTCTTGCTCCTTGATTAGGGATCTATTTGTAAAAATCTTTTAAAAAATGACTAATGTGTGCTAACTTAAAGTATGCTAAGCTATGCCTAGACTTTGTGCTTTTTATAAAAGCACAAATTAATTAAAAGGATTAAAGGATGAGTGTGTGGGATTTAGTGGCATCTAGAGGTGAGGTTGCAGATTGCAACCAACTAGGCCTGTACTAAAAGTCTTTCTAAGGTTCGAAGCTCCTATGAAGGTTTTCAAATGAAGCTCAAATGTCTGTTGATATATTTTATGACATCATTGAAACTCCTCTAACAGCATTCTCTATTTGATTAAAGTCTTTTATCAGATTAAATTAGTTATTCTTTAGTTAAATCAACTTTCTTTATTTAAAAAAAAATGTAATTTGTGGTGCTGTTAGATTGCTGCCAGTACGCCCTGTTAATACAGGTGTGGCAAGCTGGAGAGCAAACAGCTTTTTGACCGTGCGAAAATGTTTTTGAACCCACCTGTGAGTGGGTCAGGTGGCTTTGAGTAAGCTTAAAACATCACGTGCGCTGGTGAGCAGGTGTTCCACATAAGTTATTAACTTAAAGAAACATTACAAGCAATAGTCAACTTTGTCCTCCCCCCTCTGTGTCACTCTCTTTTTCCCTCGCATGCACGATAACACACACATCCAACACTCAGTCCTTGTCTCTGTTTTTGTCTCAGTCCTGACAGTTGTGCTACAATAATGTGAAAGTTGGCAGTTTGCTGGTTGGGTCATGTTCGGTGGTTGTTTCATGTATATTTTTTAGGGTTGCTATGTGCAGATTGGCTCCAAACTGTGCAGAAATATCAGTACAAAAAAAGCAGCTGAGCAGCATTCAAACATGATTTAGAATTTGAATGTCAGTGTTATGAATGATGCTTTGAAGCATCAAACTATTTGGTGTAGACCTGCAACTAAATGAATACCCCTCCCTTTCTAAGCATGAAAGAGAACCTACGGTGGCCTTCAGGTAACATAAAATCACGTAAGGCCCTCTCAAGAGCCAGTGTTTGGTTGTTCTATTCTACGCTACTGTAGAAACATGACGGTGCAACATGGGGGACTCAGTGGAAGAGGACCCGCTCCCGATGTAGAATGTATGAAGGGCTCATTGTAAGCCAACAAAAACACAGGGATTCTTAGTTTCAGGGGATTATGTGGTTATGTGGTATTATGTATTAATCCTACACACTGCTCCTTTAACTTATCAAAACATAAGCATACCTAACAAAAGTAGAAAATGCCCCAAAACATAAATGTTTGTCTTACAGTGTTTGTTCCTCATATGTTGTCAAATATGTAACATGTTGCAGTATAGTTTGTTAGGATGTTGTTAGGATAGTTACTTGTTAACAGAATCTGACCAGAATCAATCCTTGTGACCCTCAGGTTAATTTGGGCTTGCCGTGTCCTCAGCGAGTCGTCCAGCTCCCTGAAATTGGATGGGAGCAGTACACCTCAGGCCTCGGGGACTTTGAGAGAGAGTTCTGTGACAAGAAACGCAAAACCAGGCGGCTAAAGCTGATCTTTGACCAAGGCATGTATACATTACTTTTTGTCTGTGTCTTGGTATGTGTATTAAAATCAATGTAAACACCAGAGAGATTTCTTCTGCCATTTAAAAATACTAATTCTGCTCATTGCCTCACTTTAGGTTTGCCTGCTCGACCAAAAAGTCCCGTGGAGCCTAAGAAGGAAGGCGAATCCTCCACCATGTACTCCTCTCTGCCCACTAGTGACGCTCCAGAGAACGGCAGGCAAACGCAGGTATGACTCTGCCTCTGTACTAATATAACCTGTAGAGGACACACATGCTGCTGTGATTGCGTCCCTGTATATCATTAGATGCAGATTCATTCATAACTGTAGCTGGTGAGTCACCCATCTCCTGCAGGTTAGACTACAAATCATAAGGTTATTACAATTTTACACGCCAAGGCCTCCATCTGATTTCATCTCCACCATTCTTGCTGCTCGGCAGAGTTAAGCATGCAGCACATGTGAGCACAAAAGATGGTATCTATGGAAACATGAGGAGCCCGCCTCTCCCACACCTCTGATTACGTCTTATTCTTGGCCCTTTGTTGTGTGTGTGTGTGTGTGTGTGTGTGTGTGTGTCTGTGTGTCTGTGTGTGTCTTTTGTTACATTGTATAGGCAGTAAGATTTCACTTTTGATTGATTGTTGGGATTAGAAGACGCCAAGCGTTTGGCACTGAGCAAACAACTTGATTATTTCTGTGGCTCTCCCTGTTTATATTGTGCAGTCACATTTGCATTCTCCAGGGTTACACTCTGAATTCTAACAGGATTTTGTTTGTCAAAAGTGTTGCTGTTTTTCTGCGTCTTCCCAATGACACATCTCGAGTCTCATCTGACAGCCGGGCTTTGTCTGTCAAACTGATGGATTCAGTGTGCCAGGCAGTTCATATGCGCAGATCTGTTCAAATGGTGCAGTGCCCATTATTTTTGTATCTTTTAACATGGCTGTCACTCGTGTTTTCTTGACAGATGATCAGAGGGAGGATTTGTCACCCAAACAAGTCTGACACGTTTAACCAGCTGTGGACTGTGGAGGAACAGGTAGGTACCACGTGTGTCAGATGTAGTACTATAATTCTGTCCGCAGGATTGCACTGAAACATTTCTGTCTTTAAATTCAGAAAATGAATCACAGTTTTTTTTATTGAATGTCTGAAATGTGCAGGATTAGTGTAGAAAACTATCATCAATTTGTAAAATGAGGGCTAAATTTACATTAGTTTCTTTTAATAAGCAACCCAGACTTGTAATAATTATTGCTACCCTCTTGTGGCTGTGTTTGAATGGTGTATATCAATAATGATAATAATAATGATGTGATAAAAGCATCATATTATATACATTAAACTTCCAGCCTACTTATTATTATTTATCCAGTAAAAATAGTTGTCCTATCATGCTTTTAACATGTTGCTTTTTTCTGTTTTGATAGAAAAAATTAGAGCAGCTTCTCGTTAAGTTCCCTCCCGAGGAAGTAGAGTCCAGAAGATGGCAGAAGATTGCAGATGAGCTTGGCAATCGAACAGCAAAACAGGTGAGGAAGAGAGCTAGGATGAACTGAATGAAATGCTGATCCACACTTAGTACATGCTTAGTTCAGAATGTTTGGTTTACTTGCACATTTGGAAATGATATAAACACAACAACTTCTTACAGAGTAAACTGGTGAGACTTGTAGTAAGAATTCACCTCAGATAAGCAACAAATTTCATTACCCTACTAAACCTATACCTGAACCTGACCACTTCACATTAAATCCCTCGGTGCCAATTGTCAGTACGTGACAGTGCATCTGGGTCAGAACGCCAGATTTAGACAAGAGGCAGAAGTTCCAAAAGTCACACCGAAGCCCTGAAGCCAGCCACAGAGATCTGAGGCAGGCACCAGACCGCTAGGTTCAACTTCAGATAGGAGGCGGAAGTGCCCAAAAGCCAGAAAGCCATGGCGTTGCCAGACCCAATTTGCAAAACGCGAATTCTGATGACATGATTTTTTTCCCCATTAAAGGGTTTTTCTGGGGGGAGTTTTTCCTTATCCGCTGCGAGGGTCATAAGGACAGAGGGATGTCGTATGCTGTAAAGCCCTGTGAGGCAAATTGTGATTTGTGATATTGGGCTTTATAAATAAAATTGATTGATTGATTGATTGATTGATTGATGATTTCAAATAACCCGCCCCAAAGTAATGAACGGTTGTGATTGGCCCGGTAAGCTTTAACCGTTGCCAGAATACGTCTTTATGATTGCATGGCTAGACTGATCTGCTCGCGAGATTAGGATGGTTTCACCAGACTAAAAAAGCCGTCCACGGAGCTCCGAGGCCACTCTGTAGGCTTGCCAGCGAGCCAAAACTATTGCTGTACTGCCGATCTACTGTAATAGTTATGGCGTCTGGTCTATTTTCTTTTCTATATTGTTGTAGTAATAGGCTTGTATCACCGCTAGATGAGCAGACACACATAGATGCACACAAGTAGACAGACAGAGGATTAGCTCAGTGTTTGATTGAGCAGCAGTGCATAATGGCTTCTTAGTCTATTATGTCACTTCTGCAGCTTGTTTAAAAAGTACATTTTTGTTATTACAGAGAAGGTAAAGTACCAGTACTGAATTACAGGTACTGCAACCAGTACCGGTTAATATGTGAACGGTAACCGACCCTATTGTCTACATGGCTTTTATTAGCAATGTCCTGATATTGATAAATCTGTGTGCTTTTACTATGCAAACTTGTTAAATTGCATTGAGTGTATACTTTGCCATACTAGTAGGCAAAGATCCCCTGCAAGAACTTGGATCATACATTTGCACGACCTCAGTTACTTAAAGCAGCTTTTCCTCAGTTGGAAATCATTAATGCGGAACGTTTTCCTGTTGAAACATTCCAGGTTGCCAGTAGGGTTCAAAAGTACTTCATCAAACTGACAAAAGCTGGTATCCCTGTCCCTGGAAGAACACCCAACCTGTGCATGTACACTAAAAAGGTAACTCTTTACTCATTTTGCACTCATTTACCAAACCCCTGAACCACACTGAACTACTAATGAGCTACTAATGTCATATAAACAGTTACTTTCTTTAAATGTCTGTAAGTAAGGACTGGGCTATTAGTTCAATATTGTGCCATGATTGTATAGTGCAATTTGCAAGTCAATAACCTTTTTAACAAAATCTTTAATAACAGGTTTTGTTTAAAAAATGTGTAAAGAATCCATCAACTACACCAATAACAGTGGGACACGGTTTGTTTTATTGAGCATCGCAGTCATTCTGCATGGTTTTGCCACATCATCATATCTCATGATATTGATTTCACCTATATTCTCCAGCCCTTTTTTAAGCAACAATGTTAAAGAAGACTTGTTTAAAACTGCCTGCTCTTGCTACTGCACCTGTTTGTTCCCCAGGCATCCAGTAAGAGGCAGCACCACCTCAACAAGCACCTGTACCGGCCGTCTACTTTCCTGACCTCCTATGAGCCTCCGGTCTACATGGATGAAGATGACGAGCGTTCGGCGTACTATAGCAGCGTGCAGGACCCCTCTGCTGATGACTCGGTTAGTCCTCTTTCACATCACAGAACACTAAAGCCACAATGCCTCTTCTTTATTTTTGAAGGTATGCCATGCAATCCCTCTCAGTCATCACGTATGACCATCTAGAAATGTGTGAGGATGTATTTCTGTGCAGAGACTCTGCCCTCTGCCTGTATTTTGTTATTTTCTTCCTTCATATTCTGCTGTGTTTGGGATGATCCTGTGCACAGTACGGACCAGGTGCCAGACCGTAAGCAACAGGCGTCCAAGAGGAAGCCAAAACATTGCAGAAACAGCGATGAAAACCCTCACAAATATAGCAAAGCAAGAAGACAAAGCTTGTTCCAAATGAGAGTGAATCGGGGGTTGGCTTTCATTTTTGCTTGCAATATTGTTTACTGTTGTTGGCAGTTCCTGTATAGTAAACCTTTGAATATATACCGACACCCATTTTTTTGTCCTGCAAGATTATCTTGTAACCGATCCCTGACTCTTTCATTTCACCGGTCACCGAGCAGGCTGTGGCACTTTGCTGCTTAATTAAGCTTATCACAGGCTCACATTCCCTCCTCTCTTTCACCATCCACAGTCTCACCCTCTCCTCATGTAAGCAGTGACCTGTAAGATAAAGACAGGTAAAAGCTGCATGTCATGTGCCTTGGGGAGCTTGTTTATACCTGATTTGTCTATCTAAATCCATTTAAGACAAAGTGAAGAAAGCAACTGCTCCTGAGCTCCCTGCCTTGTCACATACGTCTGCTTTTACATGACAGACTGTCCCTCTTAACTGCACATTAACACCTTTTGGTGAAATAAGGCATTTGGCTCTTGATTGCGCACATCTGCACCCTTTTTGTCACTTCAATCAAGGCAGCATGTTCTGTTGAAAATGGCTAAATCAGAGCGGAGGGGGGGCTGCCAGCCTCGCCTCTTTCCATTTGAACTACGCGACTCCTGACGCTCGCCGTTACCCAAGCGCTGACATTTTCTTTCTCTCCCTTTTGAAGGCAGTAACCTTTAAGTAAAACCGGGTCGCCATGCCCTGCTGAGAACACAGGCTGCCGCCTCCACCAGCGCATTAACAAAACCTCTGACACAGCCGGTATGAAGTAAAGGCACAAAGGTGCTGCCAGCATGGGCCACAATAATTTCTCACTTCAGCAGGTTGTCCTTTACTTTGGCCGTGTTTGCAGGGAGGAGTGAAAGCCTGTTGAGGGCAAATGCGTCGGCAGCTTGGCAGGAATCTCACAAAGCCATTTCCTGTCGAGGCCTGGAAGTGCGACTGATAGTTTTGACAAAAATAAAATGTTGCTCTTTGACACTTTTTTCATGTCTAAAGTTTTTTCCCTCTGTGTGAAGGTGGAGGTGGGTATAAACTTTCTTTGTGTAGGAGACAAACGTTTGCACTCGTGTACTTTCAGC
Source organism: Epinephelus fuscoguttatus (assembly GCF_011397635.1). Lineage (NCBI taxonomy): Eukaryota > Metazoa > Chordata > Actinopteri > Perciformes > Serranidae > Epinephelus > Epinephelus fuscoguttatus. The sequence continues at coordinate 15,731,530 of NC_064766.1, read as the reverse complement.
CGAAAGACAATCTCTGCTTACTACAACAATGCTGCCCAAACAGTAGAAAACCCAGATTGGTGTTTATGCATATGTTCTCTTGTTCAGCCAAAAATAGATTGATCAATAGTGGCAGCAGCATATTAAACATCTAGAGATATCATTATCAGATTGGATCCCTGGAGTCATGTAGAGATGTTTTGTCTGCGTACACGTCCTGATGCCTATCAGTCAACATCTCTCTCTGTCTCTTTCTGTGTGTGCACACTTCTGTGTGTTTGTCTTTCCACCCCTCACGCTCAGGATGAGGAGACTATACCTGTGGAGCTGAGAAATTTGCCAGAGTACAAAGAGCTTTTAGAGCTGAAGCGACTGAAAAAACAGGCGCTCCAGGAGATCCATGAGGACAAGGCTGGGGTGCGACATGTAGGCTACAAGGTGAGAACTTTGCACAGTTCTGTACAACACACACACACACACACACACACACACACACACACACACACACACACACACACACACACCATTAAAGCCAGGCTTGCACATACAAATTTGCCCTCAGTGTATGAGAGGTAATTAAATTAAATCCTGAGTCAAAGGGATTATGCAGTCAGTTGGTCTACAGGGGCAGTTTGTGTGTAGTTACACACTATACACCAATTCTAACAGTTTTGAGTATGTGGCATTTCAACACTGTAAAAACAGAAAACAGTACAAGGAGTGTTTTAAAGAGCACAACATCCACCCTGAAAGTGCTCCATTTTTAATGTGATGTTGATATATTGCCCTGCAATGCAGCACACAGTGAAAGGAGAGGAGGCTGTGTAACAGTAGAGAAATGTTGGCTCTGGTTACAGCTTGTAAATAAAAAAATAAATCATTAAAAATGCATTTTATTTTTACTTTGGACATTTTTTAAGCTTGAAAATGACAATGAAATACAGCAGTTGCAGCTTCATCGATATTTTACATTATTAGTGTCATGCACATTTTCAGTTAACTACATTATTAGTGTCATGCTTTGTAGTGTTACTAGTAGAATTTCCTTATCCGAAATACTGCCTTATCTGTGACATGACATTATAGCATTGGGCATTGGACATTCAGATGTTCTGTCCCATTATTAATCAGTTCATCAAAGACAGTTTTCCCCAGCAGTTAATGTTTCAACTTTTTCCAAAATTGCATTCTGAAGATGTTGCGTGTGTGTGTGTGTGTGTTTGCACAGTGTGATGTCTGTGGCATGGAGCCCATCCAGGGAGTGCGGTGGCACTGTCAGGACTGTCCTCAAGATAACTCAGTAGATTTCTGCTCCAACTGCTCTGACTGGTGAGATGGTTTATCACATACAGAACTGGTAGTTGGGGTTGGACAAAGTGGTGATGTATACATTAAAATGATATTAATTTTTTATACCATAAGATATGTTTTCATAGTTTATACTGTGGTAACAATCCCATAATTGGTAAGTGAAAGGGCCTGACATCTTGATGGCAGAAGGGAATATGTATAAGTTTTACATCAATGTGGTGATCCAGCTTTATTTATCAGGTGTTACATTTTCTGGATTAGCCAAAAACAGACCATAAATAGTTTTTGCAATAAAATTTCAAGAAATGTAAATGTTACCACTGGAGATTTCCCGATAATTATTTGTGGCCCTGATCTGGGTTCTTAAATACTGTATATATAGCGGTACAGTAGCTATATGTTGATTAATAGTATGTTAGCCACATTAAAATAGCTACTAAATTTGGCACACTTGATCTAAATATTGGAGGTCCTGGTTAAAAATAGTCATGTTTATAATCTTATAATTAACGATCTGATATTAATTAAAGTTTAACTGAGTTAATGCAACTCCTAAAATTGACATGATTTGATCAGTAAGTCTCTTTAACCAGAGAAAAGAAACATTAATAAGCGGCAGCTTGTATGACCTGCTGCTAGTGATGTTTATTATTATAACTGGCTAATGCCGGCTAAATATTTGAGGCTGTTTTCTGAATGATTTGTACACTGCTGCTTGCTAATAACAAAAATAGGAGATATTACAGATTTGTTGGAGTCGGAGTTGAGCGAATCTTTGTGTTTTGTTTTCCTCAGTGTCTAAACTCAGTCACTAATAACTCTGTTCGCCTAAATAATTTTTCACATTTATATACTATAATTCATACAGCTGGCACTGTAAAGCTTAGCTGTGTTAATAACAGCAGCACTGCAGCTCTTGCGGGCTGAGGTGGACAGAACACAGTACAACACAATACAGACAGGATCAGCATTTGATCGGGTTGATTTTGATTGCTTTTCCAATAAAATATGCTCAGATCAAGCCCTTAGGAGCTGTTTAGGACATTATAACGATACATATTGATCTTGCATTATAATCTTGTTTACTTATTTTAATTGGATCATTTCGAATTTTTGTAACGATCTTCTGTGTGCTTGGTGATACCTTTAAATAGATAGAAAAACACAGCAGTCAGCAGGTATTGATTTTGAATACACAGCCCAATTGAAGTGTCGGTTAAAGTCAAATTGTTTAGCTGCTCTTCTCTCAGACAATTATCACATACTTTTCCCTTTACTTCAGGCATTATGTGACTTTTTCCACTGATGTTTGTTTTTTTGTCCTGCTCGTCTTCCAGCTTGTTCAAGACAGAGACCCACAAGCCGAACCACCACCTAGAGCCAGTGCACCAGCCGGACACCTTTCTGGACAGGGACTACTGCCTGCCACAGAGCACAGGCTACAACTACCTGGACCCTAACTACTTTCCAGCCAACAGATGACAGGGTCCCAGGCGCCTCTAGCTCCAGGCTCTCTCCACATATCCCACAGGTCACTCTGTGCATGGCTCCATCCTCCAAGTCCAAGATAACCGCTTAACCCGCCGCCAGGCAGGAAGGCCAGCAAGGCAGGTAGACAGCCAGGGGCCTCAAAGCAGACCACGGTGCTGCTGGTGGGGGGGGCTGTTGGTAAACTGGCCTCCCTGACTCAAGCGAAGGGCGGCCATGTTGGTTCCTCAGAACAAGGGGGCCCTGCTCCACCTCAGCCAGGTTAATCAATGGATCTGTGATTTGAAACGATACACTATTTTTAAAAAAACAAACAAACAAATAGAAGGCACACCGACATTCCCGAGCTCTGTGACTCCAGGAGGGCTGTCCCCTTTTCCCCTCATCGCCCTCCAGTTTACCTCCCTGTGCTGCTTCGAAACTGGAGAATTGACGATCAGTGTGGTGAAGCGCCACCTAATGGAGATGTGTGGTCATATTGGACTGTGAAGTCATCAACTGAGATACACATAGGTGGTTTGTATGTGTGTATGTGGTCTCCGTGTTATGCAAGAGTGAAAATGTTCTAGCTAGGTACCCGTAGATTGAGTATTTATGAATTGCAGCTTCTTCTGCGGGGAGTTGCTGCGAGATAAGTTAGGCGGTGTGGAGCGTGACACCGAGGTCGGTGTGTTTTCGGCTGCAGACCGTAGGAAGTTCTGCTAATCCACATGACGTTCTGCAGACAGACCTGGATGTGTTAAACGGACTGTGCGCCATGTTTCAGCATGGAGCCATCCCTACCACTGTCACACAACGCTGCTCTCTCACATTTCAAACACACACACTGACACACACTTTCATCTCTATTTCCTTTCCCTTTGCTCTCTCCACTAAAACATGTCTAACAAGGAAGCACTACAGCACGGAGAGCAAATGTTTTTGAAGGCAGGCGAATGGGAACGTATGGAAAAGACTGTTTTTGTTTTCATTTTTTTCTCCTCCCCTAATGTGTGCTGTTGTTGATCATGTTGAGTGTACAAGTATATGGTGAAAAGTAGCCAGCGCTAGTTGCTGTGTGCCATTTTTAAAAAAAAGACATTTGTTTTTTTTTTTTTGGAAGGGGGAATTCCACCTCTGAACCTGGCCACAACTTCTCCCTTTGTGCGTGGCGACATCGACCCACATTGTCCTACATTATCAATCCAGTCATCATGCCTCTAGATCTTCTTTAATTTTGCAGTCCACTTTAAAAGGTCCATTTAAAGATTGTATTTTTATTAATCTATTTAAAAAAAAAAAAAGAATTGAGGTAGTGGTTGGTGCCTCCACAGTGGAACAACCCACACAATTTTATACACATAGATTTTGTTGTGCTTGAGTAGACACCATTTTGTATGGTTTTCGTCTCCTTCCCTCACCCCCTTTGCCCTGCTTCAATATCTGTGTATAACAGTCTGTTCTTATGTAAAAAAAAAAAAAAAAATAATAATGTAAAAAAAAATGCTAGAGGAGAACCGTGGAAATAAAAGTATGTGAAAATAGTGTTTCTACACCTGTGGTTCATGTATTATTAATCTTGAAGGTCACTCCACACACACAGCATACGGTGCTGCAGTTCAGAGTTGCATCAGTTAGTTGAGAAAAAAATAAAAGAAAATGTATCATTGTAATCTGAATATCTTTGGTTTTAGACTTTTGATTAAAAAAAAAAAAAAACCATTGGAAGATAATTTTGGACTCGGGAAAAGTGACTAATTTTTCACTGTTTGCTGACATTTTATAGGTCAAAAGTTTAATCAAGAAAATAATGTAGATGAATTCATAGTGGAAATAACTGTTAGATGCAGCCCTAGCACAATTGTGACTAATCAAAATTTTGTTTGCCTGAACAAGTTATGATTGATTGACGCTTCAATATTGAATCATTGTCTTCATCTAAAATATCAAGTTAAATGCACTACAGCTGCGTTTAACACATTTTCAGTTAACTATTAAATGTAAACCTGCGAGCCGAACACCTCGCTTCCTTGTTTTCGCATGTCGATCCAAAAAGGGATATGAAACAGAAACGTGTGAGATTCTCATGTTTTAAAGATGAACAATGTTTGTCTCAGACGATTCACTGAAAATCAGGATTGCCATTTCAGCACGGTAATGTATTCTGGACAGATATACAAGAGGCAGTTCCGAAAACCTGTATTTCCCTAATCAAGAAATTGTAATTAAGATTGCTACCATGATCACAGCCATGATGAATGCAAAATACTGCAAGTCTTTCAGGAATGTTTAATGTAACTTGAAGTTCAATATATGTGATCTGATTCCATGCCAATAAGACTGTTACAGTAATCATTCTCCACAACTTCAAAAGGAAACAACATACACTGAAAATGTGTTTTACCTAGAGTGATGTCATACTGGTCACTCCTCATTAACTGGTAAGCACAATGATCGACCGCTAACTCGCCATCTCCTCTACCTGCTGTGTTGTTTCATGTTTGTGCTTCTATGGTTTCTTTAAATATTTGGTGTAAAAACAGTTTTTATTTCAGAATGAAAGCAATTCATGAACCTCCAGGTGTCATCGAGAAAATGTTCAAGCGCCTGATTTCTTTGTTCATGCTCCCCACAGGTGACCTTTGGTGGTCACTTCAAACACTCCCTGACACTCCGAGTGCTGCAGTTAAAGGTCATTTTGCTGATGTTGGATCCATGTATTATATCAGCTTAAATGTGGACTAACAAGTTATGTTTCTGTGCATTTTAAACAGTGATGCTGAACCTCTTATCCCTGTATCTCATAATTACAGCACTTTTTTGTTGTGATCTCCTCACCAGCAGATGGTGCTATCAGATCAGCTGTGACCTTTCCCTGTCCGCACACACACTCACACAAACACACAAACACAAAACACCAAAGCAGGCACTCAGAAATCCTCCATTTAGCAAATGCACTGGCTTTATTGAATGTTAAATACCAGACTCAAACAAGCACCTGTACGATGAGCTTGGAAACATACAAATGCGATAATCTTTAATACTCTTAATTCTTTGCTGCTTTTTATTTAAATGCACAAAAGGCAGTTTAAGCTTGATTGTAATTCTTGCATGCTTGTTACGATACAAAGCATGTTGCTGTGCATGAGAGCATGAGCACACACTGATTTTTCCACTTTCCGGCACGACGGGAACACCCTCTCTTGGCTCCTTTGGGGGAGAGAATGGCAGAGGGATTTTACATTCAACTAAAAACATGCTCTCAGTCACAGCAGGGTATGCTATTTTTCTCAGTACAGTTATCTGCCTCAGTCCGGCAGTTGGCAGCATATATTGAGGTCAATGTAAGAGACAATGCAAGTGGGTGAAGCAAAGACTGTGACAACCAGGCGCTTTGTCAGTGTCAAAAGCAGAAGGTTTCACTGATTGCTGGGAGTGTTTGGGGGCATGCATACCACACAGTTCAATGAGCATATGTCTGGTGCAGGTGTGAAGTTATGTGGGTGCGGGTCTCCAGAGACAGGGAGAGAAAAGGTCTTCACAGGTGGACCTCTTGGAGATAAGAGTGTAGGGGTGTGCAAGGTGGTGGTGGTGGTGGTGGTGGTAGTGTTGAGGAAATTGTAGAAATCAGAAGGTCTCCATCACCTGGCAGATCTGGGCAAACACGTCATCTGGCGACGTCTCGGCGTCAACCTGCAGACGGAGACAAACTGGCTGAGATGAGGCCTTTCAAAAGCCATCAGTGTCTTCACGTGCAGTCTGCTGAAGTGCAACCTGCGCAAGCTCACAGCAGACTGGTGACCTCAATACCTGCTGTGGCATTTAAGCTTGCGCACGCACACACACACACAACACCTGACGTGGCATTTAAACGTTCAAACAGCTCATTTTAAAAGGAACAGTACAACCCCCGAACAGAAATTCTGTGATTAGCTCCTGACCCTCATGTCAATAGAAACGTCAGTGAAAGGAGTAGAGGCATGAAACACACAGCAAGTTAACCTCTGAGCTCCAGACATGTTCTAAAATAATCACCTCTGTTGTAGAGATGATTGAAAATTGTATCGTTTACCTTTACTGTTTTTAGGTTAATTCACTTTGTCTATAAAGCTTTGATTTGGGTAACAAATCAAAGGAAATCTGAATGAATTAAAGGATAACACATGCAGATGCTTTCGGATGCGCCATGAGGAGTCGCTGTCTCTGTTTTATATTCATTTGTGTGACATCAAGCAGACTGGGCATATTTGTGTATGCATGTCACATTCTTAAAAACAATCTTCATGCATTATTTTTCTCTAAACAGCTCATGAGACCTAATTTGTTTTGTAGCCAGACACTTGTACTTTGCATCAAAGTACACAAAATCTAAAGTAGAAAAGTTCTGCCGAAAGGATCATTAAAATTTTTTTGGAGAGGTAAATACTGGGGACTTTTGTACCCAGGGTACAATTCTTTGGCTACAAAAAACACTTGAGGAACTTGTGAAGTACATACATATTTACTCTTACCTGTAGTGCTGTTTATCAGTCTAGATTGTTAAAAACTCAACAGCAATGTCTCTTTCCAGAAATCATGACCTGGTTACTCAAGATAATCCACACACCTTGTTGTGAGCTGTTTCATGTAGGAACTATTTTCTTTCAACCAAACTACACCTGCCAACTGTGCAGAAGGAAGTGTGCATCTACTCATGGATGTGAGGCTTGTGCTCATAACAGCCAAAAATGTAAACAATGCAGTCCTCCTGGTTAAGCTGTGAACGTTAGCTAGCTCAGTGGTGCTGATTGCATAGGATGGGTGTTTCCGACTCTGACCTTCGTTGGCACTGCAAACAGGATAAAGGATATATTTTTATCATATGATATGGACTTGCACTGAAACAAAAACCTTGGAAAATGTTATACAATCCTTGGGAAAAATCATTGGCTTTACTGTTTGTTGTGATCCAGCAATGTGCCTTTTGAATGACCCTGTTAAAGAAAACTGGTCCAAACACAATGAACAAAGTTTAACAACTGGATGCATGACAGCCAAAAGACTGAGAGCCATGAAGTGGAAGGATGCAGATTAAGGTGAAAGAGGGACTATGGCTTCAAACATTTCTCAAGACAATCTCCATGGAGGTAGCAGCATCTAACCTGTCTGACGTTTAACATGTATTGTAATTGTAATGTAATTGTGGGAGGTCGTACTGGACACTGTTCGTAAAACACCTACCTTCCCCAGAATCTTGAGACACACTCCAGAGGTAACATGAATGGTCGTTGTTTCCTTTAAGTCATTCCTCTGGTGGATAGATCCTCATATTACTTTACACAAGATCCCTTCAATTTTTTTTTCTTTTTTACGTTTGTATTTGTTGTATTGTATTTGTATTGTTATATTGCTTTTTGTGTTTTTATTGTCCTTTTTTTTCTCACCCTGTATTTCAGTTGAGAAAATCAATCAGTGTTGCTAGATGAGCAAGTAGTAGATGCACGCTTCCTTCTGCACAGTGATACAGTTGGCAAGTGTGGCTCGATAGAAAGAAAATAGTTCCTGAATGAAACTGCAAACAGCAAAGGCTGTGGATTATCTTGAGTAACAGGGTCATGATTTCTGGTAAGAAACATTACTGTTGAGTTTTTTTTAGATGTACCTTTTGGTGCTTTGAGCACCACAAGCCAATTGACACTAGCTTCATTGTATGAGAGGGCAGACATGTCCATGGCAAATATTTTCAACACTCAGCAACTTACACCAAAACAATCTAGACTGATAAATAGCCCTACAGGTGAGAGGAAAAAAAATGTATTGTCCCTTTAATTGTGAATAAACTTAAGCAGAGATGTGGATATAAATGAGCTAATTCTCCTTCGAGGAATAAACTGAACCTCTGAGAGCTGTTGCCCTCAGTGGGAAATAAACCACTAACCCTGACAGAGTAAGCTGTGTCCAGCTACACACGATAAAAACAAGTTTCGCCCTAAAAACAACCTTACCGTGTGCAGAAGATTCTTGCTTTCGTAATGAGCTGTCACCGCCTGGCTGTCGCTGCTGAAGCCCTCAGCCTTCCTGTGCAGGGCACTGTCTCTGTCTGAGGCGGACTGGAGGCTGGAGCTGGATCTGCGGCGACACTGCAGACGCCTGGACATGGTGTCTGCCGTGCAGCACAGCAGGAGCACGGCACTGGGCTCCCCCATCTGACACACAGGGTAAAAGGAATGTCAGCAACAAGTCCAGGTGATGGCTACATCCTCCCTTTTACTTTATGTTGTAGGTTACTGTACTGTTGGGTCACCAGTGTTAGTGTTACTCTATCACTCTGCATCAGGAAGAAGGGACATTTTTCTTCCACCTGTTGCTCTTGGGACAAGCAGATCAAATGTTTCTGTTTATCGTGCCCCATATTTTCAACCATTATCTCCATTTTTTTTTACTATGAGTCATATTTATTTGATATCTCAAAAAAAAGTTTCAAAATCAAACAAGATGAGTGTCTTTTTACAGTCTCTCTTCACTTTGCTCTTATTTAAGTTTTTGTGGATACATGGTGAACTCTGTCTTCATTTATTCATGTTCCCAGTGTCCACCTGTCTGTCAGTCTCTCCCTGTCAGTCTTGGTGCTCTGACCTTGGCCTCATACTCCTCAGCCTGTCTCAGGTCTCTGGGGAAGCCACTGATCACGAGACCCTTCCCCTGTCGTACCGCCGCCGCCACCGCATCACACAGCAGCTCCAGCAGAGTGTCCTAGACAGCAAACACACACAAACCAGCACCAGTATAAATCACTATGTAAACCCCAAACTCATATATGAATCAACTGCAACCTAACATTTGAGAAGCAGTTGTTTGACGTTTTCCCTTGATAAATGAAATTAAACACTTAATACATCCTAAAATTTGTTGGTGACCATCTCTCTGTTGATGAGCTAAGCTTGTATTAGCGCTTGTTTTAGTACTCACTGCACATAATGGGTACTTGAGGCGACATGATGAGTTGGAGGAATGAAGGGTTTCCTCAGGAGCAGCTCATATGTCTCCTACAGCCCCCCTTCACAGTTAATCAGGTATGTATATACAGTATATGCACTGATATATGCTTATTATAGGGTACATAAATAACTCCCATGCAGGATATCCTAATATATGCAGTCACAGGTGTATCTGCATTTTTATGTAGGTCTGCAATGCTGCACATTTGACAGCAGCCCTGAATACAAAAATGTGTGTAAGGATTATAATTTAAAGAAATGCACACTTTAAGGTCTAGGATTTAGAGGGATTTATTGGCAGAAAAGGTATGTTTTATTCATTACTATGTTTTCATTAGTGAATAATCCCCTGCAAAAAAAAATCATTGTGTTTCCGTTACCGTAGAATGAACTGTTTATATCTACATATGGGGCAGGTCCTCTTCCAGGGAGTCTGCCATGTTATTCTACAGTACACTGGCTCTAGACAGGGCCATTCTGGTTTTTATGTTTTTGTATCGGCCATCATAGTTCTATACGCTTGGCACATAGGAGAAGTTTCAGTTCTGCAAACTCACCACTAGATGCCACTATATCCTTCACACTGTACCTTTAAGACCAAACTGCTTCAATAAAAGCTGGACAGCAGCACAGGACAGATGATACTGCAAGGCAGGGAAGCCAAATTAAAACAAATAAGAAATACCTTTCCAATGTTATGTAATCTACTAAATCCACAAACTATATCTGCAAAAATCTGTCTGACATAGTGTCAGCAAATACTAGACAGGGTAAGCTTAATAAAAGGAGTTGAAAGTACTGAAAGGTTTTGTGCATTACACTGGTTGAGTAACCAGGACGCTGCATAAAAGGAATTGCTAAGGGAAGTTTCCATGGATAAATAATAAATAATGTTAAAAACATAAAATGGCTACTGAGAATTATTTCTAATAGTGAGTTTTAGCTGAAGAGACTGGGACTGAAGTTAGCCTGTATGTGTGACCAATTAAAATGTATGAGCAGTTTCTCAGAGACAACCACACCCATTTAATTTATAATTCAATAGCTATTATGAGTCTGGGGGTCCAAATCAAGCAACAGTAACAGGAGGAAAAAACAATATAACATTTTCTTTGTCAATAGTTGAACATACAAGGTGTTGTGTGTTTATAATCTATGCATTTCATATTGGAATATAATTGAATACATATATTTTCAAAGCCCCACTTTAATTTTCACAAATTAGTGTCAAACTTAAAATGAAAACATTCGTTCTCAGTTCAAATTATGTCTAACACGCTGTATTGTAAGTGGCTATCATAGCTAGCATGTGCAGGTAGGCTAATTGAAACCACACATGTGACACACTCTCCTCACTGGAGTACAAATGAAGCGCACCCCCAGCAATGAGCCGGCCTATTTAAGGCTATGAAGCTCCACCTGCTCCTTCACTCTGCTGTCCTTCTGCTAGTTTGCCAACTCAATCAAGCTAAACTGCTCATAGCTGCATCATGTTACTTCAAAAGGACTTTGTGGGTGAAATAATGGTGTTTTTCTCACATCTTGTTGCTGGAGGTTCATTTGTCATACCAGCTGCCACCCCCTTAAAGGCCACCTCATCCTGCAGGGTTGTTTCCTGGAGCTACAGCATTTACCCTGAAATGTTTCATTTCAACAAGCTCTGGTAAGTGTTTCCTCCATCTTTGTTGTGTTCTGTCATTTTTAGTGTGGGATTATTGCTCTCTAAAGTCTGCTTGTGGTTGCCTTGGTGTCTGTTGATTATGCTTATTTTACTCCTATTATGCTGCTCTGGTTGCTGAATTTTCTTTTCTGGTTTTGTTAGTTTGGCACATCCATTGTGATGCTTCATGCTACTGATTGCTTTGTGACATAACATGATGGGTTTGTTAGCTGCCGCCAGTAGCTGCAAGGCAGTAATTATATAGAGGGGAACACATCCATCCCAAATATGCTAAAACCAGACCCTCCAGCAGGTTTGGTCCCCCTGGTATTGACTCCATTCCCCCACCCTTTAGCCAACACATTCTCACTCAGAATTCATCACATATCGACGTTTGGTCATGGACTTTCCACGTCCAGATATGACGTGACAGGTACCCTGGGTGCGTTGGTTGTTGACGTTCTTGGACACCATGTCGAGTTCTGCCTGCTACATGCATTCTTCTTTCACAATACACTTACAAATTTACAGTTTACATACTCTTTCAAAATATACGCAATACGCCAGTACAACAGTGTGACTTGATATTTTTTCCCCTCCAACAACTAATGCACGTGGCTGGGTTTACTCAACAAAAGCACGTGGTTAGGTTTGGAAAAAAGAACAGGGTTTGGCTTCATAATCTTATGAGACGTGAACACCGGTCTCCTGGGTGAAAATCAGTGTTTGTCCCGCTGCGTTTCCCCCTGACGCTGCTGAGTGCCATTAAACTATAATGGCGACCAGCTGTGTATCATGCTGCGTATGACGCCGCAAGTCACTACCCAAACTTCGGAGTGAGACTGGGTTGCTTTAGTGACAACAGTTTTTGCCCTAGGAGGCTGATATTTAGCATGAAGATCAACTGTGTGAGTGTGTTTGCGTCTAAGTCAAGCAGCAATATCCAAGGCGAAAAAATAAACCAAATGCAGAAGTGCCAAAAACTGCAATTTACTGAATGGCCACTTGAGGCTGACTCCAAAAGCCAGGCAATCCCCATAGACCTCCATGTTAAAATGCCCGACAGCAGAAATTAACATGTTTACAGCCTGGTACAAAAATGGTTTTAGACCTTGTAGCTAATTTCAACATACATGACAACTGTACAGGGGGTGATTTTTTTTTTATTATAACTCACCTGTTTACATTTTATTAACACCCAAAGTTATGCATATTAGTTATAAGTTATAAACCCATTATGGCGACACTCGAGGCTTCAAAATGGCAGTCCACAAAAAAGGTGATGTCATGGTAGCTACCTCCATTTTTATATACAGTCTGTGTTTTATGCCAGTTGGCTAAAAGGGCGTGGTGATGCAAAATGCAAATGGCCTATCACAAAAAGGGCTTAACATCCAAATAGATACACAGACTTATCCAAGATCCTGAGCCAAAGTACAGCTGATTAACTGTTCTTGCCAGTTGGCAAAAAGGGACAACATGTGTACATGGTTACAGCTATTGCAAAGTTGTGCTTGTTTTGGTGATTTCCTGTTGACCCAGACTCAGGCTTGGGTCTCTAGTAGCAGATTATGCTGTATATTGACTTTATGGATGTAAAGATTAGTAGCATTTACATGCAATTACTTCTCTGTTATACTGGCTTTATGAGAAATGCAATGCTTTTGTAAAGGATAGGATATGTAGTCCAAAAGTTTTATATTTAGCCAGCCATTAAAGAAGTAATTCCACTCACATCCGTGGGTTTATGTAACAGCTTTCTGCAGCGTACTATTCATCCTATCATAAGTACATGTAAACTGCTGAGCTCCTGTTCTTTTGTTAATGCTGCTGCACCCAACAAATGGACACCTATCTGCTTTTATCAACTCTATATGAGAAGAGAGGGTGTTTTGGATTGTAATATGTTGGAGTAAGGAATAATTTGGTGCATAGTTGTCGTGTCTGATTGCTGCATATCATTGTAAGGTTTGGATTTATGTGAGTCAATTCACCATGGCCAGCTTCAGTAAATCCGACCCTCGTAAATTTTATTCCTGTTTGTAATAATTTGCCCATCATGTTCAGGATATCAGCCGGGGCAGACTTGTTATTAGAAACACTTCTCAGTCTAATGACAGACTGCAGGGTCCCAAAATGACCATAACGTTGAATCAACACCTCTCTCAAACAGTTTAATCAGAAACTGAACATCATAACCTTCAGAAAGGCAGGATTTATTACAGGACTGTATAAGCGTTAGGTAGGTGTAAAGCACCTAATAATCTGACAGCTGAGTTTGTTTTCCCTGTATTGTATCCAACAAGATGTGCTGAACTTGATGAATGAACCTCAATAGATACAGTTTCACATTAAAAGTCTGTTCTAGTGACTTATCTGTTCTTAATGCCGTAATATCATCTGCTTTTACCTCTGGGCAGACGATACAGGATGCTCATATTTAAACTAAATCATTTCTCAAAATTCATTTGTGCCAACTTCAGTTAAGATTTAAAATAATGTTGCTTGATGCTTAGGGGTTGTGTTGTGTGCATGAGTGGCTGATGTGCAGTACTGTTATGTGTAGTATATGTTTTATATTTTTCTATGGTGTATGCTTTTTATTTTTTTCTGGACTGATATTGTAAGGTAGCAATATTTGTACAGCTTCTGATTTCCCTATAGGGACAATAAAGTATATTGTATTGAATCTTATCGTATCTTATGGTATACTGTATCGAATTGTATCGTATAATGCCATTCAAGAGTATTTTGAACATTGGGGACAGTTAGCTACCAGTTCAGATGGATTAGCAACATGTTATCAGCTTTGCAGTAGTAACTAGTCTGCTGTAGTTGATGTTTTTAAGATCGGACTGTGTGGGGGGTTTTTTTTGTTTGTTTTTGTTTTTCTTTGTTTTTTACATCTGCCTATATCTAAAGATAGACATTTTGATTGTTATTCAAACCGCTTCATTGTTCAGACTCTTAACTGTCGTCAAAGCCCCCATGCATCCTAAGTGACATTGATGTTGATTGCAAAACTAAAATTCTGTGCATGTTCTCGTCCTTTACTGAGTTTTTAAAGTAATTAACTTGAACGGTGATCTTATCCTTGTAGAGGAAAACTCACAGGGCGGAAGACGAAGGGGGGAAATGGTGCCGGTAGTTTATGCTTTGCGATGACAAGACCTTGTCAAAAGCCAGATATGCTCTAAACTGAGTATTCATGACTAACTCAACACCCTGGGCTGAGACCCTGAGCTGCCAGAATATGCAATAAATCATGTGCAGCACCCACAGGAAATCAAGAAATCCACTACTTGTGGTAGTTTAACACATTAAATATTAAAGATTTTTGGTTTCAGCTCAAAATCTGCAGCTGTGAATGAATGTCTCCCTCAGGGATGTGTGTTTCAAATGCACACCAAGATCACACATAGTGGGAAAAAACTCTTAAGACAGATTTTTCTGACTGCACTCTTCACTGTATGTTCAGATTTATAGAGAGCACACATGTGGTCAGACAGGAAGATGACGGTCTGCAAAGGGATTTCAGTTAACAGAGAACATACAATTTTATTTTCTGTGTTGCCAGGCAACAGCAGGGTAACTTTTTACCAAGTCAAACTCTCACTTCATCAGTTTTTACACTCACAAGTGCAGCAGTTTGTCTCACTTTCAGATTAAACCATCGACTCGGATGTGTGATTTTGTTTTACAGTAGTTTCTGTAATGTGCCCTGCTGTAAACCTGCACTCCACTAATCCCTCTGTGTTATTATTTATCCTCCTTTTAAATCAGTGTCTCTCTTTCTCTCTCCATAACTAACTCACTCACACACCAGAAAAATAAGCGTTTGGCAGTGATGATGTTAGTGAACACATGGGACATGACCCTAATGTGCTGTAAGAAGCTTAGACAGCTGAGCCACGCTTGAACGCATTTGGGTTTCTCCACTTAGATGACAGAAAGTTAAAGTAAATCTGTGCGTGGGTGTTTTTATTGCTTGAAAATCTGTTTGATGCACCACTTTCTAAAGCTTGCAATAATGGAAAACCTGAATGTCTTTGATTTTCTGGAGATTATGTTTTCTGTTGTATCAATTGTTGGTCCAAAATATGAAACTTTCATTTATTTGTTGCATAAATCTAAGGCAGGTGTCTGGACTCAGACCCAAGGTTCTGGTGTCAAGATGCTGCACTTTTTATGGCGCCATCTTCCCCAACCACCTCCTTGCGAAGCTCATGCGGCACATGAATATAGTGTTTTGTTACCTGAAAGAAACATTGTCTCTGAACATGGTCGAGGAAGCGATTACTAGGGCTTGGGGAAAAAATTGATGATTTAATTGACTGATTTAATTTTAATGTTACATGAATACAGTTAAGCTGCGTTCAGCTCCTTGTGGCAGATATTCTCAGTCTGTTTGAAATTTCTTTCCTCCACTGCTTAACATTAAATTTTACAGTTGAGGGACTTCAGCTCTTTTCTCGTCTCTTTCTTTTCTCTGTGAGGCAGCTGCTTTTACTGACAACCAGACAGTCCAGCACCTGCTGCAGATTGTTTCATTTTGTGCTGTTCAGGAAGTCTCTGCCAGCTGCATCCAAAGTAGAATTTAATCTCAGTTTGTGTAATTTTGTCCACCCCAAAAATTCTCTGAAGCTGAGCGGACACTTTGTCAGGTCTTCTGCCAAGACTGCAGATCAATTGATTTGTGATGAGAGAAGCAGGCTTGTAACAGAAAAGAAAGTAAATGAGTAACAACCACCATCACAGTGGCCTTGCAAAGGCATTAAAACATCTTTGACTTTTATTTACCCATGCTGCAAACTGAGGGACTGCAGATCTGTGAGTTTTTGTATTTTCACTAAAAAGTGGAGTAAAAAATCCACATCACAAATCCTGTTGCGACGTCTCCTTTTATTGTTCGGGAATGACATTTTCTTTGTCCTTGTAGCAGAAAGGTATCAGCAGCAGCAGGTTGTTTGCTCAAAGCAGTTGGATAGTGGTACAACACTTTTTTCAAGTGACACTGTGTGTTTTGAGGCCAGAAACCTCAGCATGTGGACGTATTCATTGAGTCCCTGCTGTTAAAACACTTCATTAATCCCCTGCAAATATACATAACAGAACTATTGACATTTTTTTCTGTTAGATGGTAAAAGTTCTTAATTGCATTCACTGCAATTAACCTCCAGGATTCTTGTCATTAATGTGACATCAATATTTGTTGGCAGTAGTCCTATAATGATAATGTTCCTTATTGACCATTTGTCAGTTCTTTCTTTGTATTTATCGATTAACTTTTCAGTCTGTAAAAGGTCGATCAATTAATGGGCAACTATTTAGACAATTGAATTATCACTTTAGTAATTTTTGAAAGCACAATGCCAAACATCCACTGGTTCCAGCCTCTCCAATTTAATGATTTGATGCTTTTCTTTGTTGTACATGATAGTTAACTTAATACTTTTGACCTTTGGACTTCTGGACAGACAAGACCATTGAAGACATTAGCTTGAGCTGTGGGAAGTTATAATGCATGTTTCCTAATAGCTTTTCTAGAAATTATATAGACAAATGATAATTTCAGGAAGTAATCGGCAGATTAATTGATATCAAAATATTTGCAGCCTTAAAATGGTGATAAATGTCACATATCCAGATATAAACTGCTTGTTTAATCCTACTAACCCGCCAAAACTCAAATTAATCAATTTATAATGAATGATATAGAACAAAAGCAGCAAATTCGCACATTTGAGAGGGAGAACCAGTGAATATATATTTTCATTTGATAAATGACTTGAATGATAAAGCTAGCCCATACTATATTTTTCTCATCAGTTAATCCCATGAAAAGACCAAAATCAACAATGTGTTATCTGCCCATGAATAGTGTCTGTGGTTCTCAGCCCCTCTGACAATGTACATCCTTAAAAACAGGTCACGAATACATACTTTAAATTTTTGGAAAGGCTAACTCATTTCCTAAAACAGCTGGGCACTGTAGCTTTTAGCAACTGCAACTCAGAGAGGAGTAAATAGTGTCATTTGTTGGGGACTGTTTTCAACAGTGGATTAACACACATTTGGTGCTGTAGTGAGTATTTACAGCAGAATGGTGTGCGTGTGACTTCAAGTGAAAGACAGTGCTCATGTCCATTGTAATAAAGGAGCACATCACTCTGCATCAGTGTGTCTCACTGATGTGACACAGAGTAATAAGATTTATCAGACAACACTTGACAGTTGGGTCAACGTCTGTCTAGTTTTGGTGCTTTCGTGTAATTTGCGGACTACAAGAAATTATAGAATATTCCCAGCCTTACTCTTGAAACAGTTATCTACTATTAAAACTGTTATGATTTATTTTCTGTCCGTTAATCGTCTAATTTCTTGAATTTCTTCATACCACACTGTGTTTGAAGGCTGCATTGCACATTACTCAATAAATCCTCCCTGGACCGATTAAAGGCTAAGTGTCCTCTTGGTTGCTTCGACAGACTGTGAATTTGTATTCAAGTATTTAATGTGAGAAGTACACTTAATGTTTGTGACGCATTTAGGCCAACTGTAGTGCATGTGTGATGTTCACAAACCAGCTGAACACACACGTATGTATAAACACCTTTTGAACATGTGAAACGGTGATGTCAGTGTGTGTGAGTGACAGGCAGGGTGTGTTTTGATGCAAAATGTCACAGACTCTGTGCAGTTCCATTAAAAAGCTCTCCGCCAACCACCAGTAGAATATGTAGCTGAGGATTAATAATCACCAGCAGCAACATGCATCACTGTTCATAATGTCCACAGTCGTGATTATAGATGCTGAAAATGAGGAAGCTAAATATCTATCACCTGCCATAGTGCACATATAATGTGATTTAAGCTGCATTCGAAAGCTATTAATATTTCACTGAGAGGTGGGAGGTAAATTATTTGCCTGCTTTTTTTATAACGTATGGGAGAAAACAGAACGGATGAAAATATTCTGCTGGTAAACTATGACCTTTGTTACTGGCTGGCTTGTGAAATGATTTAGTTTAATACTATTATTAATATTAAACGTGTGTGCACAGAGTGGCTTGACTGACATCTCCCTCGGTCTCCTGTTAGTTTTGCCAGCTTTATTATTTCTATTAGCACGGGACAGGAAGTAGCACAGATAGGGTTGTGAGCCACCAGCAGCAGAAGTCAGATGTGTTAATTACATGGCTTTTTATCAGTTGCATTAACACTTTCACTGTCATTAACTTTTGACACTGTTCTTGCTCTCACTGCAGTTATATAAACAAGAATATAAATTCCCAGCATCTCTCCATCCAATTTCAACCCGAGCAGAGGTCTGATCAGCCAGAGTGATCGGGAACATTAGATGACTGTGGTATTGAACTCACAGTCTGACCAGAAGATGTAGGATTCTGATAATGAATGCAATGCACAGTGGACTCACCTGCACTGTGCATCGCTGGGGGCTGAATCCCACTGCATTAATATCAGATTTTATTGGACTGCCGTTCTGCTTATACATTTTTCAAAGTCCCCCTTCACTTTATCATGTGTTTCGCCTATTGCTACGTTTCCTGTATGTTTGAACTTCACTGTGTGGAATGATTATCTGCAGAGTCTGACACTTGAAAGCTGTTTTCACATTCATCTAATGAGTTTCTCCATACACACCTTCAATCTCAGCACGATTATAACCATGATTTAGTGACATGACCTGAAGCTAATCATGGTTCAATATGCAGCTTACAAAAGTGTGATGTGGACACTTGAAACCTCCAGTGCTCACACATTAAAAACAGATTTTAAAGTGCACTTTAAAAACGAATTCATGGTTCAACTTAAAAAAAAATTAAGGTAGCACTTTGCACAGATCCTTTTAAGTAGTTCCAACTCTGGCATTATTCAGTAAGTCCCACAAGTCTCAGTTAGACTAACTCAGTTAGTTTAGTCCAACCAACATGACTTGTTTTAACATGGAAAAATTGAATTAAGTTGAATCAACTTAATACTTATCCAAAAGTTTTGTTTAATATTTAGTGTGTGAGTATTTTATTTAAGAAATTCAAACTTACTTTTTAAATTCCATCCTACTCATAAATGTGAAAAAAGATTTGGATTTTGACCAACTTCTTAAAATAAATTGTCACCTGACTACATCATGTTAATGAAACAAATGTAATTTTTTTATGCTGAAAAACTTCTTCATTTTAAGCGTTATCCACTAACCCCATTAATAATTTTTTACATTGTGAAGTGCGACACATCTTGTGTTCAGCAAGTAGGGTTTTTTAATGAGGGAGAAGAAGTAGATGTAATTTTATTAAAAAAAAAATTAACAAAAACAACCTTTTTTGTTGAAAAAAAAACCCTAATTAGATACAAATATTATTAATTTATTATAAAAGAATTAACTATTAATTCAAGTACTGTTCCTAAGTGCAATTTTAAGGTACTTTTACTGTGTTTAATTTCAATTTCATGCTATTTTATTCTTGTGTAACAGGGTCAATTATACAGCAGTAAAATGTGTAACAAAGTCAAGTGTACATTTGTAATATTAAGTATTATAATTACACAAAATGTGTTTCAATTGTTATTACCTGACACACTTAGGCCTCCATAGTCAATATGTGAAACATTTGATACTCAGTTTCTGTACGCTGTGTTCACCTTTGGGGGTACCCCACCTATAAAGGGGTGTCTCCTGCCTCGCTCCCCTTCTGCTGTTGTGCTCTGTGGGAGAGGTAAGCCACATTGCTCTCGTAGTAATTCCCATGTTTTAGTGCTGTTAAGCTGTTTATAAGTTATTGTTATAAATTATAAATTAAGTTAACATGCTAACATATTCCTTTGTAACTTAAAGGCGCTGTATGTAAGAATGTGGCCAAAATGGTTACTGCACTCAAATTCATGTCCCCCCTCCCCTACAGATTCGAGGTTGCTGGACAGCAGCACGCTGGAGACTGATTTGTTTGCCCATGGGCACCTGCTGTGGCAGGGCTGCGTCACCGCGTCCTTCATCTTCGGTTTTCCAGTGGACCGTTCGAGCAAGTCCGGCTTCTCAGCTGCTAACGCTGCTGCCGGGATACAGCGGAGGAAGAGTCGGCTGCTAATGCTATGTACCGGGACACTACTAATGCTGCTTGCCGTGCTGCTGTAGCTCAGTCGTAACTGTCACTGATGCTGAGACTCTACTGACTGCGTGACTGGTAGACGGCGGTGGGTGGTGCAACAGGCCAAAACACAAATTTAAAACATAAACATGATTTGCAGACCGTAAAAAAATGTTTTAAATGCGAATATTCTGGCTGTACTATTGTTGTCAGTGAGATCAGTATGTTATTTGAACATTATTCCTTAGTCTCTGTGACATATTAGGAGGATTTTATGACTATTTGCTTTAGATTTCTTACATATAGCTCCTTTAATTTATGTCGGGGCTCAAGTTATTTGGTCTTTATTGACAGAGGGTTTTGTTTTTACTTTTTGCTGTCAGAGTTGTCAGGAATACAAGAATACAGACACCGTTCTTCCCAACAAGTACTTGTAATGTAACATTAACTACATTTTCCTATTAATTCTGCTGTACTTTTACTTAAAGCAACACTTACCTTTCTGGAAATTTAATGCTTTTCTTTGTTTAGGTTAAATTGCTATTAATAAGCGGATGGCACACTAAAATGTAAGTGAATTCCACCAGAGATAAAAATAATATACCATTCTCATATGGTTCTAAGAAAACTCCGACCAATCATTGCATTTGGACCGAATGCAATGAACTCCTGCCTTTGGAGGGAGGTGGGAGTTGTGGATGTTCAAATTTGCTGTGTGCTGTGTGAAGTGCAAGAAAGGTAAGAGCTGCTTTAATTAAAATTTCAAATGTAGGACTTGTAAAGAGCAGCATTTTTTTTTTTTACTATAGTAAAAGATCTGAGCTTATTAACATAGTCAGAGTGAGTTTTAATCGGCATCATATATCTCCCATAAACCACAGACAAGCTGTCCATGTTTATGTCTTCTCAGAAAATGTGTTTTCCTCTGAGAGTGTTTGGAGCTGTAGATAATTTATCCAGTTCGTACACTCTGTGGTCGTTTCCAGCCCCAATATATGCTCAGACAGTCATGCCAGCACTGTTTGTTACAGTGTGTATAGATGAACACTCTCTGTGAAAGCCATTTTGAGGGCTCTTGACTGTGTAATATTTCAGCTGCTGTCCTCCCTCTTCTATTTATTTCATTAGGCCCTTTTCATAAAAACACCTTATATTCTCTCAGCCTGAGAGCTGGTAATACAATTTTTAGTGACAGCATGGAGGGATTTGTCTTTCAGCATCTCCAGCTGTCTGTCTTTATGAAATAATAATCTGCAGGATCTTGTTTTTAAGTTATTATTTCGTTGGCTCAGCCTGCCGCACAGAGCTGACTGCTTAGAGATCACCTGCCAGTCAAACAGTGTGGGTGTTTCTGTGGCATCATTGTTCTCTGATTTTATGTTCAGACACACTGCCAATTTGCAATCACTGCTCATATTTAATATTCTGTTCTTGTATCAATTCCAAACAAACCACTTCTTCTCAGTCTGTTCTTTTCTAAACTAATGCTTTCATCTCTGGAAGACAAGTAAAATTATTGGTGAAATATTCAGTTTCTTAAATAAAAATGTACATGCAAAATTACAATTTTCCACCTGCAAAAATGGGCTGAGGGCTTACAATATTTTCATAAGGCCTGATTTCAGCTTGACTTTTCATCTTGTACTGCTACTTTGATGTCACAACAAATGACTGTAAAGCAGTGGCAAAAAGTAACCAAGAACATATACTGGTCTCATGCAAATTTAAAAGTATTTTTGACTTATTTGATGCTACTTTCGATTTCTACTCCACTACATTTTAGAGGGAGACATTGTACTTTTTTATTGCATAAACAGTAATGCATCAGTGTTAATAATCCAACAATATAATGTATATTGTATGGACACCCTTATTGTCAGTGGCCAACTGTGTTGCTCCAGAAAATAAAATCCCTTGTGCCTCAAAAAAGCATTCATAGACTTTATCCTGTCAGAATAAAGTCAGGGGTTTAGGGAAAGAGACAGATTTGTAGAGGTTCACACATACCAAAGCAGGAGAAGACAAAAAAGACTTTTAGTACAGCCCAGTTCAGACCAAAGTTTTGCAACGAGACAGGTTGAAACAGACAACTACTTGCAATACGCTGTTCTAAAAATCTGCCAGTTCACACTGCAACTAGACGAGATGGTGTATCATCTCTATGCAACAACTGTACTTCCGTTCTGATTTTCAGCTTTTCAGGCCTATTTGTGGATTAATACAATTTGTAGCTTCTTAAAATACTCACAGGAAATACAGTCTCTTTCAAAACATGTCAACAATTTACAACACCGCAAATTGCGATTTTTTTTTTTTTCCTTCAACAATAAACGCACATGGTTGGGTTTAGGCAACAAAAGCATGTGGTTAGGTTTAGGAAAAAAAACAGGATTTGGCTTTAGAATCAAGACAGTGGGTGTTTGCTGGACCCATCCACCACCACTCAAACCCACCCTACTCGGAGTTTCACTGCTTTAACTTTCATCCTTGTCCCGCCACGTTTCCCCCTGACGTTAAACTATAACGGCAACCGGTCGCGTATCATGACAACTTTTTACCTTGGTTTCTAATGCCACAAGTTACTGCCCAAACGCCGGATATCGATGACTTTTGAATAAGACTAAGCAAACACACGGTCTGCTGTCATTTTAAATTGACTCATGGACTTCACTACAAGCTGATTGGCTGTTGAAACAGGTGATGTGCTTTACATTCTAAAACCAGCCACTGGTGATTTAACCAGCTGAGTCACAGGTCATCAGCTGACTTGAGTCGAGCTAAGACCACCCAGTTCACACCGCTGCAACTTTTCTCTGCAGTGATTTAAAACTGTTTTGTCTCATCAAGAATCTTTGGTCTGAACTTAAAGTGAATTAACACCATCTTGAAACACGGACATGAAAACGCTGCCGTTCAGTACAAATGATTAACAACTGTGTTCTAAAAGATGCAATACTTTGATAAAAAGTCAAAGGTACAAACCTCTGTAAATTACTGTTGAAGGAGAAGTTAACTACGACTCCCAGGGTGCATTTTGGCAGGAAACTTTCAATCACAGAGCTAAAAAATTCAGTTATGTGTTCGGCTAATAGCAGAATAACATATTTTTATAGGCCTATATGATTCTTGACTTTTGCAGTACATATTTTTTCTTTTTCTTCTCTCTCACTGTTTTTATAAGTTATGCACTGACCAAGACAAACAGTCACTTGTGGCTCCATGTTTTGTTCCTAACTGCAACAATGAAGCGTTTTGAGTTAAAACAATGAAAAATGGTGGCCATAACATGAACTCATTATACAGTAAAATCTGGGATAGTCCTGTTTCAGGTGACATAAGTGCCCCACTGACCTCGGGCAGCTGCTCTCCTCTCTCCAGGACGTCTCGCAGGTGACGCCCTCTATCGCTGTGAGACTGCAGCTCGTTACACAGCAGGTCACCCAGGGTGACGCAACGCAGGCCGAACCTCTCCTCCATCCGCTCACACTGGAGAGATTTGCCCGAGCCTGGACCACCTGAGAGAACAAACACACACACACACACACAAAGATACAAGCAGAGGTCAGTCCATCCTCACATAAGTCATCACTGAGGCAAGACACTAAGTGAGGCAAGAATGACAAAGAGGAAATTGAGAGGTAAAGGAAGAGCATGAAAGTGGGAGATAATACGAAATGGAGGGTGTGTGTGTTGCTCACTGTCCTGTCTCTCAACCAGTGGTTTCTCACTGTTTGCATCACACCACAGAACACATCATGGAAGCTGTCACACATCTTGGATAGCTGTCATGCTTACAAATGACTGTACATAGCACGTCATGACAGATTAGTAGACCCCAGAGCAGAAGCCATGTCCTGCCTTTTTTCATCCAGAATGTACAAATGTTCCTGCGTCAAACCTTCCATGTTCCATCTCTACAGTTGTAACCCAGATACCCTTTCACATCTGTCTACCACCAGATGTTGTGGTTGTCAGTGAAGAGTCCAAGGAAGTGTTTGTTACAGAGGTAGCCGACATAGGTTATAGGTGCGGACTACCTGCTTTCATATTGGGCAGCCTCAGACAAATTCACAGCTTGGTCTTAAGAGGGCTTCAACAACTTAGGATGCCCCAAAACAGGGCTACATGACCTGCAAAGTACCATGCTGTCTCTACTGCCACATATGGTGGAGACACTGTTACTTATATCCCTGACAACTGAGTGCTGTGTTTTCTACAGCAAAGACCTATGTCACTGGTCCATGACTAAATGTATTCTGTTGCATGTTTAATATTGTATGTATGGTTCTTTTTGTGTGGGCATAAATAAATTGATAAAACGTGTGTGAGTGTAGCAGGTAGGCAGGTAACTCTGTGTGTATGTGTGTGTGTGGGTGGGTGTGTGTGTGTGTGTGTTTGTCACAGGTCTGATTCATTGCCAGGGGCTCAGAGTCAGGTTATCACAGATCATTATCATCTTCTCTCCTCTAACTGAATCTACCTGCACTGCCACCTTAATTTAACACTACTCTCACACAGGCACGCACACACATGCACACATGCATGTTTATTGGTTTTGTACTTGTAAAGTCCCACATTGACATAATACTTTCCCTTGTACCTTAACCAGTGGTGAGTACACACACTCAAGTATTGTACCTCACTATGAATTTCAGGAGCTTGTACTCTCTTACTTTTTATGCCACTTTATACTTCGACTCCACACTGTCTTACTCCCAAGACCCAAACTGGTCTTCACAAAGATAGGAGACCACACACGCAGGCTGCATACATTGTAACAGCCCAAGGAGAAAAACACACTGTCATTACTAACCAGTCACCATTTAGGAATTAAACTTTAGCCTATTTCCTTTAAAGAATTCAAAAATATTTCAGCAATCTGTCTGCTGTGCTGTGAGCTGTGAGGTCTGTAGGTGTTTTATCGCAGGTTAACTGTATTACATGGCCATGAAGCTGCATGAAGCGTCAGTGGACAGTGGTGATTAATCATAACCAGCCTTGGGCACAGTAATAAAACTCAGGATGTGCTTCACAATCATCAGTATTCTTCTCCAATCCGAGTGTCGCTGCCCTCCGCCAAAAACAAACGTCCTCATCACCGTTTCCTCTGAGAGCACGGACTGATATGAGCGGGGCTCAGCTCACCCGCGGATGACCATGAAGTCAGGAAAAGGAAGGGAGGGCAGTAATGCATTCATTCATTGTACATTCAGCACATACCCACCGACTTAATATATTTCACCAGCCCCCGACGCCTACTTCCCTGAAGTATTCCTCTGCTGCTTGACACCTCTGCCAGGAAGCAAAATAATGACCCACCAGGACTGAAGCTAAAGCCCAGAGAAGCTTGTTAGGGACTCCCTGGTTAGTCGGCTCAAACTCAGACCTGCTGTATGAAATGGCTCTGTGGGTAAAGATAGTTTTCTCCCTCTGAAACCATTTGAAATTTAGATTAACTGGCCTCAATAGTCAAAGCTTCAGATGAGAAGTCTGAAGTGTGTTTATAATGCCTCTGCACTGTTGTATACTGTAATAATATCTTTTTTTGCTGCGTTAATTTGAGTTAAAGTTCAGGTTCTCCACCAATTTAATTACTTTTTTTTTTTTTACCACAAACTTCTGAAGCCTAACTTAAACCTGAAAGAACAGTCGCCCATTTAGACATCCAGCAATTACTGAGCAACATTATCACTAATTTAGAGTGTTTGTTTCAGGTCACCCGTTGAATTTCAGTCCAATAATCTCTCTCTTTGAGCTCTGTTTTTGGTCTCCACTGACTCCTGAGGGAAATATCTGTCTCCTTAGATGTTAAATGCTCCACTAAGTTCACCAGCTTGTCACTATCTTTTTGGTCTGCTGTTTAAGGCTGAGGATGTGGTGTATAGTAAGTTTAAAGAGTTTATTCCCTGAGTAGGCAGCCTGCTTCGGTTAAAAACAAGACAGTGAGAGCAGTGAGTGCAAAACAAAACAGTAAAATTGTGGGTCGTACAAGTTAACAATGAGCTGAAACTCACTGTAAAACTCTGTAAAGCCAAGGGAGCTGCAGATTTAGGTCTCAGTGCAGCATTTGACGGTGTTAGTCAGGGTCCATGTCATTGGTCCGACAGCCCATTGGTC
Source organism: Epinephelus fuscoguttatus (assembly GCF_011397635.1). NCBI lineage: Eukaryota > Metazoa > Chordata > Actinopteri > Perciformes > Serranidae > Epinephelus > Epinephelus fuscoguttatus. Next base: position 15,704,912 of record NC_064766.1, on the reverse strand, counting down.
CGACATCCCATTAGTCTGACGGTCCGCGGTGCTGAATGGCTCCCAGCGGGCGTATTTCTACCTTGATGGTGTGCCGCGACCGGCTGTGGGTCAGATGGGAAAGGCTTGAGGCGAAACAGGCTCACAGCTTATGTGTTTGTCACTTTCTTTTTCATTTTAACCCACACCATGATCTTTTCCTGACCCTAACCAAGTGGTTTTTGTGCCTGAACCTAACCAGACCTTAACCACAGGGCATCATGATGATTTCGGAACGAACTTCAGAACAATGGGTCGTCAATGGGATATTAGACCAATGGGCTGTCCGACCAATGGGCAGTTCCCGTTAGTCATAGCCTGTTATTACACCACCTCTAGTAAATGATAGACATTAAATAAGAATGAAACTGCTTCATTCTCATTTTGTATTTGATAAATATACCCTGCCTGAATCCTTTAGTTTTACATGGTGTACCTCAAGTCACTGTCCTGGGTCTTCTTCTCTTCTGGTACATTAGATGGAATTATTCATAATTATGGGCTCCATTTTATGGCTATGCTGATGATATGCAGTTATATATGCCAATTCAACCTTGGAAATTCATCAGAAGTCTCTCAAAACTACACACCTGCCTGTTTAAAATTGAATATCTCCAAACTTTTTAATTTTAAACATAGTGAAAACTAAAATGCTCCTTGTTGGACCAAACACACATTTGTTTGCAGATGTCTCTCTGAATCTTGTGGATAGTTTTGTCATTTCTTAGAGCAAAACAGTCCCACATTTAGTCCACTAAACTTAACTTATGCTGCAGCTCTAGAAGTGAAATTGTTGAGCGGTTGTAGATGATGGCACTTTGCTTCGCCTCTTCTAGTCTCCCTACTGAAGCTCAGGTAGGTGGAGGTTTAGATTTGAAAAAACCCCACCATGTGTAAACAACTCCATCACAGCATTGTTGTTGACAAGAGCAAAAGTGACAGATGTATTATATTAGATAGAGATGGAGCAGGGGACAGAGATGAAACGAGGCAAAGTGGGCACAAATCCATATAGACGAGTGAAAAAAACCTGTCTAGTAATTTCATATGTGAATTCCTTCCTGCTTCGTAATTCTTTTCCTTAAAAGCTTCAGCAGGTAACACTTTGATGTAAAAAATGAATCAATCCAAATAACAAGTGCTGCAGAGGAGACGAGCTTCTCACCTCCACTAATTAAGATGCTTCAGTTATTGACATCAAGGAAAATACAAAAATGTTTTCTGCCAGATTCCCACAAGATGACTGGATCTCCTTGTGAAGAATGGTTTCCTTTCTACTGTCACCAACCACTGAAGGACTGTGGAGGACGTCTGCTACTAATTTCAAAAGAAAGCAATTTTGAGTGGTAAACACAGACTGTAGAAAGACAGATTTATTTTCTGGACTTATTATTTTCTGCAGAGACCCAGGGTTCAAGTTTGTTCACTGTCAGTTGTTTTGAGCCAGAACTTCTTTACACACTCCTTTTAGTGGAATAAGAAGGTAAAACAATCTGACTTGAGAGCAACTGAATAATTACCAAAGGCAACTAATGATCTTTAATAAACATTTTTATTTGATTAACTGAATAATAGAAAATGTGTCATCCTCAAGATGCTTGTTTTGTCTGCACAACAGTTAAAACCTCAGAGATAAAGTTTATAATAATAATAGAAAATCAACAATTTTATTAAGCATGTAAGTTTCTGTAAATCAACTTGTGGACACTATTTAATCTGTGACCTCTTGTGGAAAGGAAACTACATCAGATAGTTCCTCAGGGTGGCTATTTTCTATATTTTGTTGTACTGTTTCCAAATCTGAGGCCATGGTTCTGTGTCTGAAAATGTTGGATTGCTCCTTCTGGGTTGGGAGGGAGTTACTGCCCCACGCGAGGGAGGTCAAGCATCTAGGGGTCTTGTTCACGAGTGAGGGTGGAATAGAGCATGAGATGGATCAGCAATTTGGCGCGGCGTCTGCAGTGATGCGGGTGCTGTGCTGGACCGTGGTGGTGAGAAAGGAGATGAGCCAGAGGGCAAAGCTTTCAAATTACTGGTCCATCTACATCCCAACACTCACCTGTGGTCATGAGCTCTGGGTAGAAACCAAATGAATAAGATCACGGATACAAGCAGGCAAAATTAAGATGTCTGGGCTCGGCCATAGAGATAGGGTCGGGAGCTCGGACATCTGGAGGGAGCTCAGAGGAGAGCTGCTTCTCCTTCCCGTCAAAAGGGGTCAAATGAGATGGTTCAGGCATCTGATCAGGATGCCTCCTGGACGTGTCCTGTTAGAGGTGTTCCGGGCACATCCCTCTGGTAGGCAGCCCCAGGGCAGACCCAGAACATGCTGGAGGGATTACATATCTCGTCTGGCCTAGGAACACCTTAGGGTCCCCCAGGAGGAGCTGGAAATCATTGCATCTGGAATGCTTTGCTTGGCCTGCTGCTACCTTGACCTGGCTTCAGATACGTGGTTGAAAATGGAAATGATGTTCCAATGTTGTCCAAAAACTAATAAAACATATTGAGAAGCCAGGCTGTTGTTCCCTTATTACGAACACACACGCTCTCAGTTCCACATACACGGTCCTGCTGCTGTAAATATTCACTAAAGCTCTAAATGTGTATTAATCCACCACAGATAGATCTTAAATCACTACAAACTACAGTGCTCAGCTTTTTAGGAGATCACTGAGCCTTCTTTTTTTAAAATGTTTTTCATTAAAAATGAAACTGTTTTTGAGATAACATTTTTGTTTTCAGTAGGAAAGAATGGGCTTGGGGGCTGAGAGCCGCAGATCATGTTGAGAAGTCATAAAGTACTGCAAGAGGGACCATTTAATTGTTAGTTTTGGTCTTTTCATAGGATTTGTTGACGATGGGAAAATAACACCAGCCTCATCTTTTAACAGCTGTGTTGCTTATTAATGACATTCTTGGTTTTCATCAAGGGCCACCAATATGCAAAATTGCCATTGCATCAGTGCAAAACATTACTAAAACAACTCACACTAACAGCAGTTTTTTTTGGTCATTATTTAAATGTGACTCTTATTACAGGAATAAAATGGTAATTTTCTGCAGAGAGGAGGGAAATAGAAATGAGGGAGATAGGAGTGAGAGAGAGCGGTGGGTTGAGAACATGAAGATGAAACAAGTCTGAAAGCTCAGACACCAGTGAAGCTTCACATTAACATTTCCCCCGGGCATCATTTTCACCTATTTTCTGAAGCACTGCTGCAGAATGCTGCTTCAACTTTTCCACCAGTTGTTATAGTCAGGGAGGTTTTCAATGGATAAAACCACATAAAGTACAAATACCTAAAACTCTTCTATCCCAACTTTTAATTAAAGCTGTTTTGAGAACATAAATGCGTCTGTAATACTTCTCCTGAACAGATATACTATTATTCATTTTAATGAGAGATGTCAACAACAGCTCATACATCTTTTTTAATTAAATTGCTGATTATAGTTCTGCCTCTATGTGCTGTTCAGCAAGTATTTGATGATTGGCAACATGTACGACGAGGCAAAAACAGCACCAAACTTTATAATACTTCAATAGCTGACAGGAATTTAATAAAACAAAGCATGCAGCAGCTACAAGCAGGCAACTCACCGCAGTTGCTGGATAAAAATGTTGGTGCTGTGTGTTTTGGCAAACCACAGATATGTTGCATTTGTATATTGTATACCTATCAAATCAACGTTTCTAAACTGACATAGTATATGAGCTGACTTTGTCATTGTGGGGGGATGGCGTGACATCTAGGCCTGACCTTTGCCAAGCTGCAGACCACTTTTCAAGACCAATGGACAACTAAATTGGCTTGTTTTTTAGCGAGCCACCACTGCATTTCCAGGAACCTTTCCAAATGTGGGTGTGTTTTTACCCAGACATCACTGTGTTTCCAGACGGGACAGTGCCACCAAAACCAAATGGTTCTTGTGTCTACACCTACCCACACATTAACCATAGCATGTTCAAACATAAAGTAACATTATCTCAGTGGGTAGAGCAGGCGTCCCATGTACAGGGGCTATGTCCTTGCTGCAGTGGCCATGGGTCGGCTCAAGTCCCCATACAGACCAAGTATGGAGTGTGGACTGGTAGCTGGAGAGGTGCCAGTTTGCCTCCTAGGCACTGCTGAGGTGCCCTTGAGCAAGGCACTGAACCCCTAACTGCCTGGGTAGCCTGTCCAAGGCAGCCCCAGGCAGTTTCTCCATTTAAAACATGTATAGGTCCTGATTATATATATAAATTTATCTTCTTCTTCGTTTCCTTTGTCTTCTTCTCCTTCTTCTTCTAACCTATCTGTGGTTTGCTTCAATTACAATTTGAGTTTTATCCAGTTTAAGGTGTATGACTTTACACCATCACTCCAGAACTCTTATATAATGCTAGTTTCTTTTCATCCCCTCCTCACTTTATTCCTTGAAGATGCCCTGATACTCACTCTCATCAGCATTTCAGAGGGCAGGTAGATGGGCAGCAAGTGACTCTGAGCCCTTCTTCTTCTCCACCACCAGATTAAAGAGCAGAGTCTGACAGATAACTCCCTGAAGCTGCAGTGTCAGCATCAGTGGAGCAGTTTTGGAAAAGAGCTGAGGGGTTGACAAGGGGACAGTAACTTTTCATTTATAATTAAGGAGTCCTCGTGCTGAGTCATGGAGTCTACAGACAATGTTTTCAAAGTCGGCATCATATCTGACATGCCTGGAAAGAAAACCTGTCCTCACAAAACTAATCTTGCAGGCAGGATTCAGTTTATGTGGTACACAAACTACCTGTTCCACCACATAATGAGTCATCATAAGTAAATAAAATAGCTGAGTCACTTTCATATTGAGCACAACAGACTTGTTAAGTACTAGCCAGTTCTGTGTTACTTGCACTACATAATTTAGTCCTTGCAGTTGCAAAGCATTTTGTAACTTGGGTTTTGAAAGTGCTTTAAATAATGCAAAGCTGAAGGGTTCATACTGTTTTGACTAAATATTACAATAGGGAAGATGATTTAAGTGCCAACATCTCTGACACTGTTTCGGATTTTCTTGTGTCTATTATATTTCTTGTGTAGGCTATACATTATTGTGTCCATTTTTTCTCAAAAACTGCAGTGGCTGTACTTAGAGAGATGGTCCACTTAAGTTAAAATAAATGGGCTATTTATGTTGATTTGACCTGCCATGAGTTTAGGTATAAAGTTTGCAAGGATTTGTTACCTTATTAGACTACCCAGTTGCTTTGGTTTTAGGGACACACTCTATTTTCAAAGCTTCAATATTTTTTTTTTATAATAACAGTGGATGAAATGACTGTGTGTAATGTGAAGTGTGTAGATCCAGAGAAAGTCATCATCACCCAACTCTTCAGTTCCCCTCAGCACTACAGGACATTTTAGCATTTTACAGCTCATTATTTGGATTGTCTTGCCCACAGCTCTAATGATTTGGTTCAGTCTTACTGCTCTCATCATCCCAATTTTCAGCCGCAGCTGATTTCAGAGATAAAGCTCCGATAAACCCACATGAGTTCTGCAGGAATGGGTCCTACAATACAGAGATGAGTTAGCATTTCTGCACTTCCAGTTCCCTTGTCTAAAAGTCGATGGGTTTCTTGAATGGGTTTTTGGTTAAATGCCTGAACTAAGGTCTGTGGTTTACACAAGCTCAAGAGATTTTCATTTTTTGTTTTGTTGTATGACATAAAAAAACATCAGTAAACACCCTATTCATTTTGAGGCTTTTATGTGTCTTCAAAAGGCAGTTGCTAACAAGCGGCTAAATGAGACTACAGAGTCTCCTCAGACCAAACATGGCTTTACAGCCTTGTTGTGGAGAGGATGTTTGGCCATGTGATGGTAGTGTAGTTTGTTTACAGAGACAAAGCGCATTGAAGTCCTGCCCCCATCGGAGAGGAAAATTTTATTGCTCTCCAATGACTTTGTACTGAGTGAAGGTGCCTCCTTGTCTATCCCCTCTGCTCACAAACAACAGAAAAATGTCTAAAAGCTGCTGTGTGATGGGATGCACTACCAACAGGGCAAAGAATCCAGATCTAAGTAATTAAAAGGTGCTGAATTAAAAAACAGAGCTTTTAAGAGGACAAAAGTGGATGTAGGCATGAGTCATCAGCATTAGGTAATTTGGCCAGACAAACTGTAGAGGGTGAAGATAAGTAAGCTTTGCAAGGCCTGGTTTTGATCTTTGTTAGCTTACATGATGATCTTACCCAGTGATTCGATCAAATAGCTGTAAATATCAAAGTATATCACTACTGGCTGTTTAGTGGGATAATTTCTCCATGATAAGAAATGTATGGAGAGGAAGACACTGAGACAGTTTTTTTTAAAACATTTTTTTCTCTCTGGTAGACACGAGATGTTTGAATAATCCCTTGACATGCTGTTATCTACTGTTTTTGTTAACATTTCAGCCCTCAGTTGCATATTATGGTGCCATTTGTTTTTTCCTCTGCTGAGCATAGTTTTCAGAGTTGTGTTCTGTTTCCATTACCTTGTTACTCTTCACAATTGCGTTTATACTTAAAGAATCATAAAGTGGCGTTCTTTTGTGAAGATTATTTTGCTAAACAAAACGTGTAGGCACTCAGAGCACCACAGAGCTTATTTCTGCAATAATCCAAAATCCAATGAGAGAAATTCCATTGTTTTTTTGTCAAGGGAACCAAGGCAATGCCAACTGCCACAGCAGCCCACAAAACAACGTCATCCCTGCAGCATTCTATATGCTACTGTTCAGCACCAAATAGTAGATGGACACAGTTAGTTAGCAACTAATCAGCGTACATAATGGAGCATTTAGCCACGAAAGAGACAGATGTTTCCCTGAGGAGTCGGTGGAGACCAAAAACAAGGCGAAAAGAATAGTGGATATTGGCCTTACACTCACCTGATGGACAGAAACATGATTTTATCATTACTATTTATTATTACTATGTTTTTGTAAGGTTGTTCTTTTTGAAAAGACACTACATATGTAACATGTTCATATTCATCTAACATGTCATAGTGCAACCTGTCTGTGAATTGTCTCACATATTGCCTCTGGCGACCTGCAGGCTGAACAGCGAAAGGTTTAAGAGAGATCTAAAGAGAACAGTGATAGTTCAGGGTAACAGCTATACTACAGACATGCATGAAGACAACAGCTGCTCAGTTTATAACAGTGACAATTAAAAGTTAAAGCAGGAGAAACTGATGCTGTGATGAAAGCTGTAAACCATTTACTGCTCTGATGAATCTCTATTTCTCTTAGAACACGCTGAAGGTTATAAGCAGAATAAAATCCTAAATGTATTAGCTGATGTTGCCAACTTTTCATTATATGCTCTAAAATCTGCTCAGGAGACACATGCAAGTCGACTAATGTTTTATATGCTGTTGGCATTTTCCCCCAATTATCTGCCCCTGCTAAAGGGAAAACCCCTGGTCTAACTTCGACGTCTGTTTCTCAAACATTCACACAAACTGGTGTTAGTACAGATCAGTGGGGATTTGTCATGCTGGTTTTCATGGAAAGTTTTTTTACACTAACACACATAGCCATGTGAAAGAAACAATCTTTTAATGACTGAATCTTTAGTGATTTCCAGTGGTGGCGAAGTGAACGGTGGGTAAGGGAGACTCTGAGTCCCAGATCTCTCATTAACCTTTGCCTCTCTGTCTAGGCCTCAATTAGTGGACTAAGCCACACTGCTTCACTGTCACAGCATACTAATTGATCACAAAGAAACACACTCAAACTCTGGCTCCAGAGGGTGGAAGTAAATGAGTGCATTTACTCATCTGCTGCACCTGAGCAGAACTTTGAAGCAGTAGTGTTTGAGTATTTCATTTTTGTGAGACTTTCATTTCACTAGAATCAGAGAGAAAAGGAGAAACCTGCTCAAAATGGCAGCATAAGAGATATCACCACATTATATAGTTCATGCTGAAGATTAGGATTTTTCATTATTCATTTCATTATTTTTTAATCATAAGTCCCAGAGTGTGAGATAACACATTCAAAGAGTCTGCTGTGTTTGATCAACAGTCTAAAACCCCAAAGATACTCAATCCACAGTGACACAAAACAGAGAAAAATAAAAAATCCTCACATCTAAGATCCTTAAACCTGTAATTGTTTTGTTTTTTTCTCTTGATAAATGACAGTTATCTACATTGTGCTACTTCAGTTTATGAGGAATTCTAATAAACAGCCTCGTTTCAGCTCATGACACAATTTTATTTTAGATCTAAGGATTATCCAAAGAGATTCAGGCACGTTCGCTACCTGTGTAGGAGCATTTATCCTTCAACTGATCTGAGAGCAGGAAAATAGCCCCAAACTGAAGAAGGAGTGTAATTATATGCAAATGACTTACAGGTGCAAAGCTGCTGGAAACCAACATTACATGAACTGTTACAGCTGCACTGACTCCTGATTTATTTACACAGAACAAATTTTGATCCCAGATGGATCTTTGCTGGGTAAAAATGTTTATCACACGGTTAGCAAAAGAATTTAATCACCCGAAGCAGGGTAAAACCATCAAACCTGCCAGAGGTAATACATGTCAAAACAGATCATCTTGAAAATAAGAGGAGTTAAATAGTCCATAATAAACACACCTATTGGTAGTGCACGATAAATAAACATACATTGCTTATGAAAAGAAACTCTGAAGTTGAATTTTCAGCATAAAATCTACAAAATATATGAGACGACAATAAAAAAGACTCACCTAAAATATTGTTTTTATCACTTACTTTAATGCCTTTTGTAAGTGAAGTTTTAAATGAGGATTTGTGAAGTATTTTACATCTTCCACTACGTCTCTTCTCTTCATGTAATGATCAATGTCTTATTTTCTGGTGTTGAAACAAGCTGTGAAGTTCTACAGGAGCAAACTTTTCTGCTGAAACTTTCTGAAATTACTTCATGAACTTTCCATTGTCGTCTGCAACGAGCAAAAGCCTCTGAGAACAAATCATCTGTCATTTTCTCTCCAGCGACGCTTCTGAACGCAGCTTTTTCATCAGAGCTACAACTGTCTGAGTTTCACTTGAAACGTGCAGAAATGTCAAAGCAGCTGATCAACTGATCGGTATTATTTTCTGCCTCCCTGTGTGTGTGTGTGTGTGTGTGTGTGTGTGTGTGGCCAGTTTAACTAACAACCGGCCCAGCAGTCAGCAGCTGCTGCTCATTACTATCTTGCCTGTGTCAGTGTGTGCATTTTCAGCTGCTCCTAATGAGGTAGGCTCCACCAGTGCTGAGGTGTGTGTATGTGTTGTGTGCACGTACCCATCATGAAGATGACCTTTGGTTTCCTCTGTTCTGTACAATAAACTGTCAGAGGAGAGAAAATCAGAGTTTAACATGCAGTGCAGATCAACACATGCAGCACATACGGCATACTGTACACACACACACACACACACACACACACACACACACACACACACACACACACTCCTGAGGTCTGCTCTATTATTCCCCTCTTTTTATTACCATTTTATCAGCCAGCCTATTTACAAGCTGTTCTTTAAATGATAAATTAATTGATATTATTAACATCATCAACTTTTTCAGATGAATTAGTAATACATTGTATATTAATGAGCCTCTTCGCTTATATAAACAAACTAGAACCAGACTTAAACGGCATCTTCTAGGCGGCTGTGGCTCACGAGGTTGAGCAGTTCTCTATAAACTGGAGGGTCGATGGTTCAGTCCCTGGTCCCTGCGGTCTACATGTTGAAGTGTCCTTGGTGGAATATTGAATCCCAAGTGTGAATGTATGTGAATGTTAATCTAATGAGCAGCCACCAGTGTATGAATGGGTGAATGGTGCTTGTGCTGTAAAGCACTTTGAGTGGTCACTGAGACTGTGAGTGTGCTTTATAAATGCAGTCCATTTACCATTTTTGACCAATACCAACAGAGAGCCCCAGGGATGAGTCCAAGAACTAGGAAATGAGTTAGCATTTTATCACTCCAGTTCCCTCGTCTTGAAGTAAAGGGTTCTTTTTTGTACAGGGCCTGAAATAAGGTCTGTGGTAAACACAAGCTGAGGAGACTTTCACGTTTTATTCTATGACATGAAATATGTCAGTAAATACCCCGCTTGTAAACTTTGAAGCTTTTACGTGTCTTAAACTAGGCGGTTGCTAACAAGTGGCTAATTGAGACTACAGCACGTCATCATACCAAACATGGCTTCAAGTCTTGTTATGGTGGTGACGTTAAGTCATGTGACAGGTCTAGTGTAGTTCGTTCATAGCCTAACATTAGCTTTTTACTCCTGGCGATTGCATTTAAGCTTTGATTGTCACGAATAGGGGTTCATTCGTGAGGATTATCTTGCTGAATAAAACGTTTAGGTAAAATGTTTGATTGCAGCAGGGCTTATTTTCTGTAATGATGCTTACTTCCACGGCGGCCTACAAAACATTGTCATCCCTACAGCACTCTATGCGCTACTGTTTAGCACCAAACAGCAGACGAACACAGATAGTTAGCAAGTAACATTTAGCAGCCAAAGAGACAAATTAAAAAAATAAAAAACATTTTTAACAAACAACCCATACACATTTTGGACAAAGATCTCTTCAATTAACTTTTGACCTAGCATCACTATCACTTATAAAAAATTAAACTAATAGAAATCTGTATTATGAAGATTGAACAGACCCTTCTTGCTACCTTAAACATATCTTTGGCATCTCATTACTGCAATTTTGTTTGTCACTTCTTAACTGATGTACTTTAAATGCGAATGGGCTCTAAAATGGGGCTCAACAGTCTTTAATTGGAAACTGTTTTACGGCAGGACAATCTGTTCTATACAGACCAAATCTACATCAAACTTAATTTTCCTTTTCAGTGGTTAATAACATTGAAGATGACACTGTCATTATTTACCGTGTCCTTCTATTAACAAAACAAAACAAGAAGACAGGAAATGTCTGCTGATGATTCTTCTGCTTGTTTCGTTTCAGTAGCTAATCATCTTTTGAATGACTATGACTGCAATAGATTACTGTGTAAATTAAGGTTCTGGTTTTTAAGATATTATCCTGAATGCTAACTCTCAGTATTAATTTACAATGCTTCACTCACTACTAAGGCAAATGGTTACAACAATGCTTTATTTCTAAACCTTCATCTCAGTTAAAGTCTATTTGCTTATTCTGTTAATGTATTCAGAATTGAAACAGAAGTTTTGTCTTAATTATTCATATACAAAGTAAATGCAGTGTGCCCTATATACTGAGTACCAGGGGCATGCACAGACATTTTGAATGGGCAGTGGCTCAGTTTTAAGTATGCATCCCCTCTGAATAACTTCTGTGTACTTACAGAATGTCATTTAAGCAATATCATTTGTCCTAATGAATGTTTTAATTATTTAGCTTTAATTTAGCTCACAGGTTCACCAACAGTTACCAACAGTGACAAGTCATTCGGTCTGATATAAACTGTTATCATATTGTTGAGCAGCTGTAACCTACTTAACTTAATCACTAAAAGAAATGAATGCCAACATTTACATCTTTAAACTGGGCCATGAACAGAAGTGCTCTCCCAATTAGCAGAAAATAAAACAGCAGTGGGAACAACAACAATTATGTCCGTAATGCAATAATAACATTTAATTATTCATTCAGTCCGGAGGGGGGAGAGTACAGAGGAGCAGGGACTCAATCCTCTTTATCCACTGTGTGTGACCTCATCCCTGTTTTTGCGGCTTTTCAAAAAGTAATGTACTTTATTGTAAAAAAAAAAAAAAAAAAAAGACACTTGGAGACAAGTGAGGAGGAGAGTGAAGAGTTTGTCAATGAATTTTAAAAATATACTTCATATTATAAACATGGCTCTGGCAAATTTCGCAGGGTTTGTTCTTCTTTAATCAGACAAGTGTCCTCCCTCTCCTCCCCTCCTCCTCTTCCTCCTCTTCCACCTCTCTGTCCTCTGCCTGCTCCAAGTTGATGTTAGCGTAGCGACAGCTAGCTGACAAGATAAACATCAGGTCCAACTGGCAACAGTGAATCAACAGACGAGCCCCTCTCCCCCTCCATTACACAATCAATACTGTTGATGCAGAGCAACGCTAATGAAAAAACACACATACACAAGCGCACACACGCACACGCACGCGCGCACACACGCACGCACACACACACACACACACACACACACACTCAGGCACACGTGGCTACAGGGAGAAGTTCATTCAGCAATCTGATGAAGTACAGCTACATGACACACATGGCATTTACTAAGATGGAACTCTGTGTGTGTGTGTGTGTGAGAGAGAGAGAGAGAGAGAGAGAGAGAGATGAAATATTGAATGGAGTGTAGCTGCTGGTATATAAAAGATAGCAGATGGGGATAAATATATGGTTGCTAATAAAAGCTTGGGTTGTATGGTGTGATGCAGCTCACAGAAGGACAGTAAGTGTGTTTGTGTGTTTGTCCTTTGTTTGTACAGACAAACAATCAAAATCAACCATGTCAATCACTCACTTTCTGTGGTTCCTTCAGCATACCCAATTTCTTCCTCCTCTCTGACCTGTAAAGACAGAGACATTTGTGTTATATACTGTGTGTTTTCACATCTCAAATGCATCTTTTTTCTTCTTAAGTTTCATCATGTTGTGTCATCTATGTGCTTTTGCCACATTCACCTATTGAAATTGCATTTGAACAAAAATTAACAGAAAAAATACATGAATCTACTTGATAATCTATTAACTGTTAAAAGTCAATCCTCCTTTAAAAACTTCCAAATGGTGAGAATTTTTTGATTTTCTCTCTCTCTCTCTCTCTCTCTCTCTCTCTCTCTCTCTTGAAGTGTTGGTTTGACAGAAGAAGTCTTATTTAATTCTCATTTCGTTTTCTTTCTTTCTTTCTTTCTTTTTTTTTTTTTTTTTTTAACTTTTTTTGCTTTTATTATGTAGTGGCTGAGGGTAGAAGGGGAAGAGAGAGGGGGGATGACATGCAGCAAAGGGCCACAGGTCAGAATCAAACCTGTGCCACTGCTAGAACTCAGCTTACAAGTGGCACAAGCTCTACTAGGTGAGCTACCAGAGCACCTCATAAAAGAGGTAACCTCATAAAAGATTTTTTTCACTCACGTTGGGCTTTAACAAATTATGATGGTAATGCCCACACTTCAAATGTTATCACTCAACTGAATGGTTGTTATCAGTGGTTATCAGCTTCATAGATATGGGTTAAAAGGGCTTGTTGCACCAGCTAGTAGGTTTAGAAAGCCGGTATCAGCCCATGAAATTGCCATTATTATTTGTCATCAGGAGCATAGATGGCAACCTCTTGTAGCAATAGTAATTGTGATGGGAGCAAAGGAGGAAGTCAGGGGACAAAGAATAAAGCGAGTATATGGAGGAGGTCAAGGTGAGTGGATGGGTCAAACAAACACAGAACTTTGACCCAAGAGACAGCTGCTTGTGTACCATGTGAAACCAAAACTCAGCGCTGACTTACTGTAACTAACTATGTCCCATTATACTACATAATGACCATACTCATTTTAATACAAAGCATGTTCTTTTTTCTAAACCTAATCACATGGTTTTTTTGCCTTAACCTAAAAACTGTGACAGTTTTATCGGGCTGATAACGACCCTCTGAACCTACTAGTAGGTGTAGCAGCTGTCTTCTAACACGTCTATGAGGTTGATAACCACTGATGACGCCTCTTCAATTTCATAGACGAAACAAATGATCCTTTAATTAAGAAGATAACTAGCAGATTAATCAATAATAAAATGAATGGCAGCTCTACTCTACACAAAGATTTTACGTAAGTGACTCCTCATTGCTGTATATTTACTGTGGTGGTCAACAACAACAACAACAACAACAAAAAAATAAGCAGGGTGACCCTAACTACAGACCAGTCTAAAATAGAGCTGCGAAACATATCAATGTTATATTGATATCGTTATAAGAGACAGGATATGGTGTTTTTTGGGATTTGGGATATCATGAAATTGGAAGTGTTGTTTTTTCCTGGTTTTAAAGGCAGCATTACAGTAAACTTTTTTTATTATTTGCCTGTAACCCACTTAGTCATTATATCCACATTACTGATGATTATTTATCAAAAAAAATTCACTGTGTAAATATTTTGTGAAAGCACCAATAGTCAACTTAATATTGCTGCAATATCGAAATTGAGGTATTTGATCAAAACTATTGTAATATCTGATTGTTTCCAGGTCACCCAGCCCTGGTCTAAAATATCTTTGAAACTGTCCCCTGGCTTTGTGCATGGGGTCACTGGCATGTTGAAAAAGGAATGGGCCTTCCTCTTACTGTTGTTTAAAATATAATTGCATCCTGTAGCAATAAGAGCAGAATCATAGGGTGTCCATATACTTTTGGCCAAGTAACACTGTGAAGAAGAGGCAAGAGGAAATCAAACAAGAGACACAAAGAAAAGGCTACAGTATTCTGCAGGAGAAAAACACAGTAAGGTCTCAGACTGAAAGCGAGAAAAGACAACAAGATGAAATGATTTTTGAGAGAATAAGAGTACTGAGTCAACCCTCTGTCTCCCTGGAGCGAAGACATGGTCTGAGCCTGGAGGAGGACTGAACCTCTCAGCAGCCTCATACAGAGATACAAACACATGTCCAAGTCAAACCAGGGCAGAAAGAAATTACAGAAAGACATTTTCCACTTTAATCTGTTTTGAGAGGAAGTCTGATTCATTGGGTTCAAGCACACATTAACTATTTCAGACATTTGAGACCATTTTTCTGAGATAATTTCTCCCCCAAGTCTCATTGCTGCAGGTTTCCATGGTTATCCTCCTCAGTTTTAGCCATGTGCACCATTCTGGAACAAATGACCTGCAAGTAACTCGAGTGCTGGCATTGTCAGACAATATCATGAATTCTTATGACCTGACAGTCTGGTGACACCAGAAACAGACAAACACACAAAAGTCTGCACAGCTCATATTGAGAATGATTATGATAACAGCGGGATCACTGTGGATCTTTGTGAAGCACAGAGGACGATAATATTCAGAGCCATGTAAGAGATAAGAGCAGGAATCCATTTAGTCTTGCTGAGTGAGAAGCTCATTTTGTCCTGATGTAGCATGAGCTTTGTTTTTAATAAAGGGAGTCAAATCTTAATTAAGTTATTCAGTATTCTGATCCCTGCAGTAATTTAAAACCACTGTAATCAGTATTTTTATTTGAAAAGTGGATCAAATGACTGTGTGATGTAAAAGGAGTGACTCATAGACAGAATCCTGACCCAACTCTTTAAGTCGTCTTTAATGATGAACGTGTTAACAGTTGCTTATTCACTCATTCAGCATATACAGAGCAACATTTGCTTTCATTTGGAGTCGTGCCTCTGGTCACCTGATGATTTTAAAGGGATACTTTGGGTATTCTGAAGCTGAGTTATGTGAGGTCTTAATCTATAGTCAGTGTATTACCTACAGTA